>NC_142932.1:98059008-98286508 GCF_046866305.1 Octopus bimaculoides | reverse complement strand
ATATATATATATACATACACACATACTCCTATATATACATACATACACACTCATACACACACATATATACACATATACACGTATAAATATATATATATATATATACATATATATATTCACACACATTTGATGAACAAAACAGCAGAAATAAGAAAGACTGAAACAGATTTAAATATTAGAAAGGATGGGCATGAGAGAAATATTTAAAATGTAAACATTCTTTGTATGGTCTCGATATGCAGAAATAAGATAGTGGGATCTCTTGATGGACTGTTTCATGGTTTGTTGAATTCTCCTTTGACAAGACATACCCAGTTTTCTTCCTGAATCATTAGCATAGAATATTCACCTCCTATAGAATGCAGGCATATATTAGGGATATCACTGTTGTGCATAGCTTAATTTGCATAATTTTGCTTTTGGTTGCTCATCATTAGTTAAGCACAATGCACCACAAATAGGAAAGAGTGAAATAATTTGAATATTAGAAAACCTGGCTGTGAAAGAAATATTTAAAATGTAAATACATTCTAAGCATTCGATGTGGAGAAACTGTGAAGTGTTCCATCCCTTGATGACTGCTTTTTACAGAATTCTTATAGTCTAAATATTTCTCTCAAAGCCTGACTTTCTAACATGCAAATTTATTTTACTCCTTCTGATTTGCACGGTGTTGTGTGTAAAATATATATTGTCTAATTACTGACAAGCTGACAAATGTACAAATATACAACTTAAGCAATTCCAACAGTAGATAGCTTAATTTTTGACAAATATATGACTGCATTATATAACAAAGGGGTATTCTATGCAATTGATTAGTGATGGAAACTTGGTATGTCTTCTCTGAAGAATGTGTTTAAATTCTAAATATTCCTTTCACACTCAAGCCTTCTAATATATGTGTGTTTTGGAATATATTTATAAACAATATATTGATTACTATTATTTATATAAAAATATCTTAACTATGAATTATAAAATAGATGTGTTAGTAAAATTTGTGTTTAGTTCATAATTTCTTGAAAATGAATATCACAGACACATCATTACAAAAATTGTTTTGCAATTTGGCATTATTTCATCATGATCCTCATTATTAACATGTACGTTTTTCCATGCTTGCATGGGTTATATACCAAAAGTGTTGCATTGTAAACCTGAGAAATTTTCTAGAAGAATGCTCTTGTTCAAAATGTCTCTGTCATTAAAGAAGATTCCTGTATTTCAATAGAATCATTTTCACTGTCAACATTATCCTGCATTTGAGAATTAGTTAACTCATAGCTTTCAAAGTGACTGTTTAACTGTAACTGCTCTGAAGATACATTTTCTGACATATTTTTAATGTTTTCAGAGGAATCAAAAGCTGCTGGCGAGCTCCTACTGTCCTGATCCTGAAGCAACCGTTCTGATTCCACTATACCATCATTGCCAGCAGTAGCATATTGCTGAATTCGATGCGCCTGCATTTGCTGTTGCAATATTTCTTTTTGTTCTTTCTTTTCATCCTTATAACATACAATGTATTCAAACATTTGGTATAATGTTAGGAAGACCAAGAATATATTAGTTGCAGCCAAAATCTGTAAAAGAACAGAATGAAAATTGAATAAGAAGACAACAATACTGATGTTATATATTTCATACAGCTGTTCTCATCACAACACTCAGCAACCTCAGTCAAGATAGATTTTGTATGATTACATCAAGGTACCACACCTTACATTTCATATCTCTGACAACAACATCTAAATACAAGGACTTGTGACTTCCTACAAGTAGGCCATGGTCTCCAAAGGACAATGTGTTGTATTTCCCTCGGATGACTCGCAGAGATAACACGAGTTGTACAAATTTAATTATTACATTTATTATTCAATTACATACAAAGAACGCACTCACCCAATGTTCGTTATAAATAAACAAAAGTCATGTCCGCCATATCTATCAATGACATTTTACTACGACAGTCACACAAGACAACAACAATGAAACAATGAACTCAGACGAACCACAGTGACACACGGAACGTCAGACAAATTACATATCTAACAGTCCATATAACACAATGGATGATGCTAGCTCATCTGTTGCTCTAAAGCAGCACCCAGTAAATTGTACTTTGTTACATCACTGTTTGTGTGATGAATAGTATAGTCCCATGAATTTGTTTTAGTGTTGGATGTATTTTACACAAAAGGTTTTTTAACCTATGTTCATATGTGGTGAACTCAGAAAAAAGATTTTCTCCTGTAATTAAACCAGCTTGCAATATACTGGCCAATATTTGGACATCTGCTTTAAGTCCATCCTTCAAAATCAATGTCTTTCATGCTTTTGTTAAGCCAGTTCTCTTGTACAGCTTAGAAACAATCTTGTTCATCTTTAGGATTTTCCGCTAAATTCCCTTCTTCAATGCTTAGAAATTATTTTGAAAGTCTTGGATTAAATCTTTAATGATATATTGGACTATTACACAGACAATTATCTACACAGATTCAGTAATGAAGAATGAGAACAGAAACTATGAAAATTCAAACAATTTAAAATTAATTACTGAAAATATTGAAACTAATCACTTGTATCTTTGATACAAGTCTAGCTTTTTTATAGATCACCAGACTATACATCAGGCAAGCATAATTAAGTCTTTTTTACATGAGAAATGTAAAACAGTGTTGATGCATCAATATATGAATAAATATCATCAAGCCAGAAATTAACGATAAAAAGTTATATTCTTACCTTAAGAACTCTTTCGGAAATTGGATTGATATCTTTGCCATATTTTGGAAGAGTTTGGCAAAGTACAGATTTATCATTCTGTATTACTGAATTTGATATGGCTGATAAAACCTCCCTAAAATAAATAAATGTACATATGAACACACAGTCTTATTTAAGTTGGAAAGCTTTGTGTTATCCCTTAAGTAAACAAGGCTTGTTGACTGATATACATGTAAAGCAACACATGATTGTATATATATATATATATATATATATATATATATATATATATATATATATATATATATATATATATATAAAGTTAATAAACAGAAAGTCATATACCATATTTATTCACATAGCTTAGTGGTTAGGGTATTCAGCTCATGATTGTGAGGTTGTAAGTTTGATTCCCAGCAGCACATTGTGTCCCTGAGCAAGACACTTTATTTCAGATTGCTCCAGTCCACTCAGTTATGAAAAATGAGTTATAGTAGTAATACAAAGGGCCAGCCTTATCTCTGAGTACTACATTAAGGGTATGTGTGTCTGTAGAGTACTCAGCCACTTGCACATTAATTTCACAAGCAGGCAATTCCATTGATAAAATCAACTGGAATCCTCATCATTGTAACTGACAGATTGCCTTGCCAGTAATACACTATCATATATATATAATGCACATCCATTAATTATGGCAATGAAATTCAAGATTGCCATGGTGACATTGAGGAATTTTTTTTCCAAGGTTTTTGTTTGTGGAAGCAGAGAAAGTCTAGCACAAAGTGCCAAGTGGATGAAATTTGTATGCTGAAAGTTAAGTGGGAATGAGTGATTATATCATCTGCATAGGAGTGTATATGGTCGGAAGAATGTAGTATGTAGCTGAATTCTATGATGAGTATTGGTAGGATGTAAACTGCAAAGACACAACATCTGTTGTGATGGAGTGGTGGGATAGCAAACTTTTCATAGATAGGTAACTTAGCAAGAAGGTTCTCATGTAAAGCAGGATCAAAAGCTTCACTAATCTTAATGGTAATAACATTGCTTTCACATGAATTCTCAAGAGCAACAGTTGCCTGATGATACTGAACACTAACAGACACATGAAGCAATCTACTGAAATTTTGATTATCTGGAAAACAAGCAGTTGCTCTTCATTAATCCCAATTTACTCCTGGCCATGCTAATTCATTCCTGGACTATAATTTTCCAGCACCTTTCAACTTGAAATTGTTTAAGAAGAACATTAACCACATCAAAGAGCATATGACAATTACAGGCATAGCCCCTTTCTACAGATTAAACCAAAAAAAGAAAAAGAATTAAAATTATTTGCTATGTCTAAACGGAAATAACAATTATAGTTAGTTTTCAACAGTATGATAAAAGCCTTTGAATGATGTAAAAATGTGATACTAATTAACAGAATGTAAATGTTACAAAGCTAGGTTGGTTTTAAGCTGCTAAGTAAATTGGTTATGTTACTTAGAGCAAAATCCAATCCCTGATACTCTTGTATGAACTTATAAAAAAACAAAATTATTTCAAATAAATGTTTTTAAATTAGGTACAAGACCAACAATTTTAAGAGTAGGGCTTAGTTGGGTACATTGTTCCCACTTGACTGGTGCTTTAAATTACTAACTCCCAAAAAAGAGGAAAATCAAAGTTGACCTCAGGAGGAGTTTAACTTAGAATGTACACAACTGGAACAAATACCATAAGGTATTTTTCGGATATTTTCATTAAATAATAAACCTTGTTCTGACATATACAAACAAATCTCTACAAAAACTTACTTTCGACGATTTCGAAATTCCTCTGGCATCATTGGAGAACCATACAACTTGAGCTTCCAGTAGTTAATTATGCCAAATTGTTTGTCAGATATATCTGCAGGGAACAAATAATTGAAAAAGAAAACTCAGTCATGTCTTAAAAATGTACTAATGCTAAACTTAGTGAAAGAAGCTACTTGAATTTTAATGTCACCCAAATACTAGTTTCAAACCTTAGCACAAGGCTGCCAATTTTGGGGGAAGGGGGTATGTTAATTACACCAACCCCAGTACTTGTCTGGTACTTATTTTATTGACTCTGAGAGGATACTGAATATGTCTACCTGCTGGAAATAACAGTCAAAACTCTTATTTAAATCACCAAAATACACTGATGATCTTTACAGAAACTTCAGTAACAATCTTCCACCCAGGTTCCAAAACCGCAACTCCAAATCACCATACAAACACCAGTTGCTGATGTCACCTACCTTTAGTTCAATGAAATTTTACAAACACCAGTTGCTGACCACGTTACTGGAATATCCCAGAAACAGCTGTAATACTTTAAAAATTGCTGAATTATTTTTAATAATAATAACATATACGATTTGCAATGTCTCAGC
Source organism: Octopus bimaculoides (assembly GCF_046866305.1). Lineage (NCBI taxonomy): Eukaryota > Metazoa > Mollusca > Cephalopoda > Octopoda > Octopodidae > Octopus > Octopus bimaculoides. The sequence goes on along the minus strand of NC_142932.1, from coordinate 98,281,368 downwards.
TTGGTGTTTGTTTTCCTTTCCAACAAATTGATTGATATGTATATATATATATCATCATCATCATCATCACCATTTAATGTCGCTTTCCATGCTAGCATGGGTTGGATGATTTGACTGGGGACTGGCGAAGCAGATGGCTACACCAGACTCCAATCTGATCTGGCATAGTTTCTACAGCTAGATGCCCTTCCTAATGCCAACCACTCCGAGAGTGTAGTGAGTGCTTTTTATGTGCCACCAGCACGAGGGCCAGTCCAGTGGTACTGGCAACGGCCACGCTCCAATGGTGTTTTTTATGTGCCACCTGCACAGGAGTCAGCCAATGTTTTGTTCACATGCTACTGGCACAAGTGCCAGTAAGGTGAAGCTGGAAACGATCGTGCTCAAATGATGCTTTTTACATGCTACCAGATTGGGAGTGAGACCACTGCTCTGGCAGTGATCCCGCTTGGATGGTGCTGTCAGCGCTCCACTGGCATGAGTGCCAGTCATCAAATTTGGTTCAGTTTCAATATATATATATATATATATATATATATATATATATATATATTAGGGACAAAATCCAAAATTACAGGTAAAAACTCAATTAAAATCAATTTATAAAAAATATAGTTTTAGGGAAAATAACCAAGTTTCAAGAACTCATCGATGAAAATCCACTATCACATATAGAAAAATTAACAATTAAAAGCACAATAAATGAGTATAATATAAAACAAAGTAAATATCATAAGATAAAGATAATAAAATGACTACAAGTGTTTCATAACTAATTTTCAAATAGAAAGGAAATTTAAATCGATTAAAATCAATTAAAATCATCGAAAATAAATTCTATTAAAAAAATATAGCTGATCATCAGGTCGTAAGTAGAACAATAATTAAAATAAATAAATATATATATCTCAACCAACAATAAGTACCAAATGAATTTACATTATTTACATTATTTACATTTGACGGATATTTGTCCTCATCTTGTTTGTTGTTAACACAACGTTTCAGCTGATATACCCTCCACGGGCATATGGCGTAGTGGTTAAGAGCGCGGGCTACTAACCCCAAGATTCCGAGTTCGATTCACGGCAGTGACCTGATTAATAATAGTAATAATAATAATAATATAATAATAGTAACATCGTTAGGAATGAGAACCCAGGTTCCAAATTTCCCAAAGACACCTGACAAAGGCTGGAGGGTATATCAGCCGAAACGTTGTGTTAACAACAAACAAGATGAGGACAAATATCCTTCAAATGTAAATAATGTAAATAATTCCTCATCTCTTAAATATAGAACTGTATTGTCAAATGAATTTATATGAAATACTTATTATAAAGATAGAAAAATTATTAAAAATATCAAAATATCAAAATAATAAACATTCAATAATCATCTCTTCATCCATTATAATATATGCTAACATGTATATTATATACAAAAACCAGCTTACATAAATTATCATTGTTTTAAATTATCATTTAAATACAATTTGAACGAAGTTTAAGTTTAAAATAATAATGAAGATAAAATTAGTACATATTTAACCGGTGTAATAGTTAAAGCTATACTATTTAAAACTAAAAACGTTTATTTAATTATCATTAAAAATCAATTGAATAATAGAAAAATACAAGAATATTTATTTCTACAAACGTAAAAATAAAAATATGAATGAAAAAATTATGAATGAAAAAATTAGGAAAGAAAAAAATTATTGAGAATAAAAGATTAAACTTTATATATATATATATACAAAGTTTTAATTAAAAAACCTTTAACAATATTATAAACAATAAAGACTAATTATTAATCAAATATTATTAATCAAAAATAATCGAAAATATATCAACACTATTCAAATCGAATACATAATAACACATATAGACCAAAACATACACACTTCTATATATATATATATATATATATATATATATATATATTACAAATTAAAAGGGTAAAGGATTATCAATTTATTAATTAATAATTAATAATTTTTACCAAGCCCATCGGTATGAAAGCACCATTATTGGTGGAGAACTTATTCAAAAGTTCATATATTTATAAATATAATTAAGGGATCAGCAAAATATTTGCTTCACCATATACCGAAGTTCAGAAAATAGCAGCTAAAAAAGCTGAGAATCTCACAGATAGGATCACTTGTAACTCACAAAGGCAAAAACAAGGTATATGGTGAAGCAAATATTTTACTAATCCCTTAATTATATTTATAAATATATGAACTTTTGAATAAGTTCTCCACCAATAATGGTGCTTTCATACCGATGGGCTTGGTAAAAATTATTAATTATTAATTGATTTATTAATTAATAAATTGATAATCCTTTACCCTTTTAATTTGTAATAATTATTCACTCCAGATTAGTATACGCAGATTTCTCTGCGATATCACTTGTCGCGCACATGGTAATTTCTTGAGGAGGGGACAGTTAGACTGGCTGACCGAGGTGGATTCGGTTATGCTTTCTGATTTGTGTCGGTGTGGAACTACCCGTCCATGCTTGCAGGGTTTGCTAGCATAGTCAAATTTACTACTGGAATACAGTACTGATGAAGGAAATTGATTATTAATTGTTAATTATTAATCATAATCCTGAAACGCGTCTGCTGTTAATCATCTGAATTGGTTAGTTTTTCATTGTTTTTTTCTTCTTGTTTTTGCCTTTGTGAGTTACAAGTGATGCTATCTGTGAGATTCTCAGCTTTTTTAGCTGCTATTTTCTGAACTTCGGTATATGGTGAAGCAAATATTTTGCTGATCCCTTAATTATATTTATATATATATATATATATATATATATATATATATATATATATATACATAAATATATATCTACACATACACACATGTACCTACCTAAACATACATATATATACAAATACACTCATACACACATATAAATAATTTCAACATAATATTAGAACTTCGATTTGAATAGTGTTGATATATTTTCGATTATTTTTGATTAATAATATTTGATTAATAATTAGTCTTTATTGTTTATAATATCGTTAAAGGTTTTTTAATTAAAACTTTGTATATATATATAAAGTTTAATCTTTTATTCTCAATAATTTTTTTCTTTCCTAATTTTTTCATTCATAATTTTTTCATTCATATTTTTATTTTTACATTTGTAGAAATAAATATTCTTGTATTTTTCTATTATTCAATTGATTTTTAATGATAATTAAATAAACGTTTTTAGTTTTAAATAGTATAGCTTTAACTATTACACCGGTTAAATATGTACTAATTTTATCTTCATTATTATTTTAAACTTAAACTTCGTTCAAATTGTATTTAAATGATAATTTAAAACAATGATAATTTATGTAAGCTGGTTTTTGTATATAATATACATGTTAGCATATATTATAATGAATGAAGAGATGATTATTGAATGTTTATTATTTTGATATTTTGATATTTTTAATAATTTTTCTATCTTTATAACAAGTATTTCATATAAATTCATTTGGTACTTATTGTTGGTTGAGATATATATATTTATTTATTTTAATTATTGTTCTACTTACGATCTGACGATTAGCTATATTTTTTGAATAGAATTTATTTTCGATAATTTCAATTGATTTTAATTGATTTTAATCGATTTAAATTTCCTTTCTATTTGAAAATTAGTTATGAAACACGTGTAGTCATTTTATTATCTTTATCTTATGATATTTATTTTGTTTTATATTATACTCATTTATTGTGCTTTTAATTGTTAATTTTTCTATATGTGATAGTGGATTTTCATTGATGAGTTCTTGAAACTTGGTTATTTTCCCTAAAACTATATATTTTATATATATATATATATATATATATATATATATATATATATATATATATATATATATATATGTATGTATGTAAAGACAACATACTTGCACACAGTTTCCATGAACCAAATTCCCTGACAAGCCATTGTTTGTCTCAGGGCCATATTAGAAAATACTTGTCCATAGAACTGGGCAGTGAGACTTTACCTGAAACCATGTAGTTGCAAAGTCAGCTTCTTAACCACACAGTCATGCTACTATTTCAAAGCTGAGACATCAAACTTTATGCAATTTGCTACAAAACGAAACAGAGATATAAGAAATTTTCTACAGTTAAATATTCAACAAAATTTATCAAAATATAAATAAAAAATGTTTTCTTACTGATATCTTTTATAAGAAGCTTCCAAGTTCCAATCGGAGATTCACCCCAGCATCTAACAGTACTAAACCACCAGCCTTTTAAACCTCTGTCAGACCTATTTTGAAAAGCAAATAAACATTTTAACATACAATTTTTATGATACTGTTTTCGTATTTAATCATATTCACAGTAATCATCAACATCATAATTCCCAATTTAGTATGATTTGAATAGATATTTTCTATAATGTGTCTAGTTTGTCAACAGAAAGCCTCTGCTTGCTATAAATATTAGCCAAATATCCTTCATATTACACATTCCATCTTATAAAAGGTGAGACATATTGAGAATTGTAGGCCTAAATAAACAATCCCTGAGTAAAAGATGGAATGGTCACAGTTGGAATGTCTTTAAATATTGGTCTGCTCAGTCAGAGCTGACATCATTTCTTTCCATATCTTCAGACTACCATTGCCACAAATCTCTTCCTCTTTCTCATTCAGCATGTATAACCCATTTATATCACATATTCATACCACCACAACCATCCATCTTGCATACATGAAGTGATACCTTTAATGCTCTAACTTTCATGAAGGTAAATAAATTTCTTTTACATTCATTTCACAATACAAGCACAGGTGAAATGAATTTGCCAATTTGGATATTAGCATACTGTTGAAATAGTTATATTTACAATTGAAAGAAGTGCTGACCACCTGAACATGAAAAATCAGATTGAGAAAAGCATAGCAACACCTGGAAAATGGCTTTCATAAAGCTTGAACTCACGGCATTTGGTTTAGCTTATATAGCTAGTTACTTGTATTGTGTCTTACTTGCTAGATTCTGCACTAAACTCTGATACAATCCTTCCTCCTCCAAACAACTGAATTCTTCACTTATCCACGTTTTCTTTACAAACATTGACCTACAGATATTTAAACTGAACATCAATAATACTGATCTCACTTTCTCTTTCCTTTGACCAACTTATTTTTTAAAAATATGAATCTTTTAAATGTAGAATGAAGAAGATATTTTCAATTGAAAACTAATAATATAAAAACTGAAATGATAATTACTTGTCACTTGCTCTAGGTGGAGCAATCATTGAATTAGTACCACTTGGACACAGTAGTCGGATATCTAACTGACCACGAAAATAGTGAGTTACATTAACTGTAACTAATACATGTTCAAGAACATTCAGTACATATCCTTGTAGGTCTTTCTCAGTTACTGCAAAATATAATTTTCAAATAAGTAAATATAATTCATATGGTTTTTTACAAACTTCTGAAATTATCAGCTACACTTGTCCAGAAAAGCCAAACTACAATTGTAAAAATTTATTAAAAGAGAATGCAGCTGTGAAAGCAACAGAATTTTAAATTAAGCTGAGAAGCATATAAAAATAGTAATGTTATTTAATCTAAACTTTCTGCTGCCTATCTCATTTTTTTAAACTCTCATTACAGTTATTTTAAAAATTTTGGAATAGAAAGAATTACAATTACTGAGAAACACTTCCTTTCTGATTTTGTGACGTTGTTTCTAATGAAATACGTTGCCAATGTTTTTGATTAGGTTTGAAAATAATCAAGAATATGGATTTAGTAAAACAATGTTTTTCATCAAGCTGGAGTATAGAATATAACAAAACATTCTTCATTAAGATCACGACAGAAGGTTTTAATAAAAACATGAACTATAAAACAGGGAGTTTTGTATTATAAAACCAGAGGCTGTCTAGGAATGATTGGTATCAAATGGGTAAGGTATAAGCTTTTGGGTATAAAATTACCTTTAAATCTTTTCATTGTTATTAGAATGTTTGGATAGAAGAAAAAGATTTGATACATTTAAATAAGCATAAAAAATGTTTTAGGGTCATTTTCCCTGCTAAAGTTAGGGTTAATCATGTAGGTTTCATGACAGTTTACTCATCATGGTTCCATGATTTTTGAAGTAGTGTTTTAGTTTGAATGTCCTTCCTGTCACCAACCTTTTTACTTGCTTCTTACAATAATGTTTCCTTGTTTATAATTTGAGACAATTACCAAAAACAAAACCAAAAATCAATATTTTAATGCTTTAGTATTTAAACCAGCCACATCTGGCCCAAATAGCCTATCTGTTTTATGTGCAAACTGGCCAGATCTGATCTCTTACAACTATCCTACAATGTCATTTACAGCATTTAATAAAGAAAAAGCACAATTTACATTAGAAAAGTCTTCTTAGTCCAAAATTCGATACTAAATGAATTTTAATATCAACTTGCCCCTCAGTGTAATCCATGTAATATGTAAAGAAGTTTCTTCAACTTCAATTAGATGCTAAAGTTTAATTTCTGCATTAGTTCACTTTTGAAACTATTAAAATGAAATACATTAATACTATAAGTCAATAAAATCTTTAATCTTTAAAAATTAAACTGTTTCAGATCTCATTGACATTATTGGATCACAAATGATCTTTAACAAAAAAGTATTCTACGAATGAAAGACAAACAAATTTAATGAATTTATATACTATAAAATAGCTATTTATAACAGAAAAAGCTTAACACCACAAATATCCATAATTCAAGTTTGAGTAGCATTAAGTGAATAAGAAAATAAAATTTTCCTGGATAGGATGTTGGGTTATTGCAGATAACTTTTCTTCATAAAGAAACTGAACTTAGTACTTACTCCAAAGCAGCAAATTTTTGAGTTGCCATTGCTTATAGTAATGAACCATATCATCCATGATAATTTAGAGCCACATGAACTCATGAGAGATCTGCTACATGGTTATTCTAATTTCTAGAAATAGCAACTAAATCTCCTTCAAATTAAAATTTACTGTCATAATAATGACAACACATAGGATAATGTGGCAATGCAAGTACACTGCCAGGGGAAAGTGGAAATGTTCATGGCTGGAATGTCTGCTCAATCAAACTGACTTGAGTGTTCAATAATGTTTTAGAGCTAGGTGGACTCAAGTATTAAAAATTAATTGATATGGCCACTGACACATTACAGTACCAATACCAGGCATAAATGACCACTCTCTCAGCTGGTTTACCAATCCTCCATAAACATGATCATCAGAAAGTTATATTAAAAAACAAATTATCAGTTAAATAAAAATAATTCTCAAACCTTCATAAGTTGACACAGACCAGTTTTCTTTAGGTATTACTTTGTTAAGTGTTATAATTTCAGTTTCATACTCAGTAAGCCATGGAACAATCTTCCAAACCTATAATGCTCATCATGAAAAATAACATTATTGTCAATTGAAACCAATATATAAAATATATATAAAAACTATCAGCTGAATACCATTAAATGTGCTTCTAAGTTTCTATATAATATTATCATATTGACTTTTTAATCTTTTCAATCTTCTTAGTCAGTTTGGAAAGAACCCATAATTAAAGATTTGAACCAAAGACAGGTTTTGGGTTAAAAACTAGTTTGAGTATTAACAAAGTATTTGTTTTTCAAAATCCATTTTTGTTTTATTCTTACATTAAATTCAAACAAGAATTAAAAAAATAGAAACTGATTCAGTAACTAAATTGAAAGAAAGGAAAAGAAGAACATAAACATTTCTTTAAAACACTTAATAAGAATATGATGCTATTATAAAATAAGCTTATTAAGATGATTGACATGTTGACATACCTTGGCTGCATTGACCAGATGCCATGCTTTCATCAAACCAAATCCATGTTGATGGCTATGTTTCAAGCCAGCTGCATTCAGTGTCCATTTGGCATTAGTATCGACCTGACATATTAAGAAATTTATTTACATATTATCATTGTGGTTATGTGAAGAGAATTAGAGCTGTTTTTTTTTTAATTAGTCCTACAGAAAGTTGAAAGGGATATAAATTGAACAAATCAGCTAGATTCAAGGAATTATTTTACGTTAGTTATTTTTATAACTAATCACTAATTATATTCACACAAGAGATCAATAATATTTCAAGAGACAACACTAGTAAAAATGCTGCCAGATCAAATAAAATTTAAAATCTAAAATATTTAATGAATAGTATAAATATATCAAATGCTTATTTTGATTCTAATTAAAAAAGTAAACAACCCAAATATTTTTATTTATTTTTTCCATCTGCAAGACTGTTATTAGTTTATAAATTTAGGTATTTTATGTGAGTTTCAAGTCAGTGTCAGACTGGATGTTTTCCTTAGTTAAGCTTCAAAATTATAAAATTTACCTTATTGCTTAGATAGTGGCTTGTAATATTTATGTATTATTAGGCTCACATAAAAAAAATATATACCCAACCTATTTGTAAACAAACATCATACTAACTGAAACTGCTGATAATATAATCAAGTGCTGAACATCTCTCCATGTAAGGCAGGGCTGCACTTCCAATAATAACGCAATCATCCCAGCTGCAATTGGTGCTGCAGCACTTGTTCCTGTATGATCAGATGTGCAGCCATCCCCTGTGTTTTTCGACCAGTCAGTGGTCACCTGACATAAATGAATATCAAGTATTTTTTTCAAGTATTAAAATGAAGTTCCTATATTAAATTAGTATAAATTGTTTATTAATTGAAATCTCTAATAGATTTACTTCATAAACATTATACTGAAGGTTACCAAATAATCTTTCCACAAAATTTTCATATCTTAATTCAGTTCTCATTTACTCAGATGCTAGTTGTGAAACATTCACCTGCCCAGTTGGAATGCTGATGAAATCATTCCATGCCATTGATACCTTAGTGTTACATTTAAGTAGAACTGACCAAAAATATTAAGCAATAATGAATGCTTAATTAGGAGCTGTATAAAGCAAAAATAAATAAATAAATGAAGTGTTTAGAAAATTGGTAGAGGGAAAATTGTTATAAATAAAGTAATTTATTAACTACTTTAGATATCACACAAACACCCAAAGTTTCATATATATATATATATATATATATATATATATATATATATATATATATATATATATATATATAGGATTTGAGGGGAAAATAGAAAGAAATCAATTCAAAAACATATAAGAGACATTTCCCAATATTAGGGTTGTGTAATTCATTAAGGATTATTCAAATTATTACAAAAAAATACTACTAAGCTAGTTATTTTAGCTTGTTAGTGAAGAAATGTTTGCTACAGGAAGTACTTACAATAGAACGGGCATTACTTCCACCACTGCTAAAGGTCACAGCTAGCATGGCAGCACATTTTTCAGCATAATAGGGCATCTGACCATATTCATCAACAGCACCTAGATATTTGGAAAGGGCAAATTCATTTCCATATGAAACTTTAGTACATTACAAAGATAAAGGTGATTCTTTCAAAAAAAGAATGAGACAGGAGGAATACAGTAGCAACCATAATATAAGGGTCAGTAAGAACAAGTGTATTGAAATAGTTATTATAGAAGATTAACAACATGTTGAGACTATATATTTTACACATATTTAGATATATCTAATATCTATCTTTCATGAAAATTCCAAGTGAATGGAATAAATATTTCGTAAGTTATGAAGAAATAAACAATCTCCCAAATTGAAGTGGCCAAAAGTTAAGGGTCACTTAGAAAAAATTGAACTACTAACCGATGTATTTGTTGTTTTGAAGGTTGTTAATGGGCTAACAGTTACTTCTTATGATCTCACATTATCAGAACATTCAACTGTCAACATGGCAGCTTGTGAGAGACGATTGATGTCTTGTGATGAAAAACAAAGGATTGTGTGCTTCCACCAAGAGGGCTAGTCAAATTCTGTGATAGCAACTACTGTATGAAGGTCTAGAAGTGTTGTACAACAAATTGTAGCTCGTTTTAAGTCATCAGGATCAACAGATGCTAAACCCATAACTGGTAGACCTTATAAAACTTCACCAAGATAGGATTATATTATGGTTAGAATGTCACTGAAGGACAGGTATAAGAGTGCTGCTGAGATGTCCCACAACTTTAGCTCCACTTCTGATGTCAATGTATTGCACAAAACAGTTTCTCAGAGGTTACAAGGTTCTGGGTTGCTTGCTTGGGCACTGGCAAAGAAACCTCTAATCTCCAAGAAGAATCAAAGAAGCCCTCTTCATTTCGCTCACAAACATGTCATTTGGACAGAAGAACAGTGGTCACAGGTTCATTTTAGCGATGAACTGAAGTTTAATGTGACTGGGTCTGATGGCGGGATGTATGTCTGACAAAGAAGTGGCAAAAGGTTATCTCGTGTAAGTGTGAAGACAGTGAAATATGGAGGAGGCAGTGTAATGGTATGGGGAATGATCTCTGCTGCTGGTCCTGGTCCACTTATTCGCCTACAAGGGACTGTCAATGCTGAAATTTACAAGCAGATTCTTAGACAGCATGCCCTTCCCCATCTCCAATCCTTGTCAGTTCAACCTCCTATCCTCAACGCTGCCTGTCATACTGCGAAGAGAGTCAGACTTTTTGAGTGATGAAGGGGTTGTTCTCATGGACTGGCCACCTCAAAGTCCCGATCGCAATGCTATAAAAAACGTTTGGAAGATTATTGGAGATAGGGCATGAAGGAGAAATCCAAAGAACGAAGATGAACTCTGGGAATTATTGAAAAACGAATGGAACAATATTACTCCATCATTTTGCAAGAAATTAATTCAGTCCTGTGGTAACAGATATCAGGAGGTTATTGATAGTAAAGGGATATTCACAAAACATTAATAGTAAGGATTTCTTTTTTGTTCTCATTCCATTTTTTATTGTTTTTCTAAGTGACCCTTAACTTTTGGTCGTTGTAATTTTGAAGATTATTTGTTTATTTCCTCATAACTTATGAAACATTTATTCCATTCACTTGAAATTTCCATGAAAGATAGATATTAGATATATCTAAATATGTGAAAAATATCTAGTCTCACTGTTTTGTGAATCTTCTATAATAAATATTTCAAGACATTTGTCCTTACTGACCCTTATATTATGATCGCTGCTGTATGGTGGCAATGCATTTAGAATAAATAAATTAAATCAATTACATAAAAATACCAATTATATAATTGTATTCTCATTTCATGTATTACATATAGAAAAACAGAGATGCATGTGATGTGTATGTCATCAAATAATACATAAAACTGAAGAAAAAATTATGAAACAATTCATTAAAAAAAAAATTGAAAATAAATATCAAGATCAATAATACCCAACCCTCAAATTTTAACGATCTTGATAAATTACCATGCTATTAAGCAGTTAGTTCATAAAACAATTTTAAAGTGTTAATTCAAACATCTAAACATTTCATTCAAAGAATAAGTGGCCTCTAATTTACATTCATTATTTATAACTGTTGATTGAGAACCACAGTTGCAGGAAAGCTTGGAAGTTCAAGTCTTAAACTGGCACTATGTCAGTCTAGTAGCTCAGCCTACTAATAAATTAGTATTTCAGAGTGACACAGTTCCCTGCTGCAAGCATAAATGGCTCTGCATTATTGATATTTTGTTGGCTTGAAGTGCAGCTGAAAGCTTGTCCTGGGTTGTTGAAGAGGAGACATTTTTGGGGATAGTTAATACCAGCACTAATTGTTTATCAATGGATATCTTTGTGAATGATTAAGGAATGCTCCCTGTTTGATGCATTTGATTAAGATAGATGAACTATTGATTGGTTAACTCTCAAAGTTGATTAACAACATTGTTACTGAGAGATGCACAATTACCTATTTTTAAGAATGCGATAACAGATACTACTACTACTACTAAATAATAATAATAATAATAATAATAATAATTCTGAGGAAGGGGACAGACTGATTCGATCAACCCTAGCATTCGACTGGTACTTATTTTATCGACCCTGAAAGGATGAAAGGCAAAGTTGACCTCAGCAGCATTTGAACTCAGAATGTAAAGACAAGCAAAATGCTGCTAATAATAATAATCCTTTCTACTATAGGCTCAAGGCCTGAAATTTTGGGGAAGATGGTAAATTGATTACATTGACCTCAGTACACAACTGGTGCTTAATTTATTGACCTTGAAAAGATGAAAGGCAAAGTCAACCTCAGTGGAATTTGAACTCAGAACACGAAGATAGATGAAATATCACTAAGAATTTTGCCCAGTGTGCTAACAATTCTGCCAGCTTACCACCTTCAAAAATGATAATGATAATGATAATAAATACCCTGATGCAATAGCAGGCAGTGGCTCTCATGGTTTCTAATCTTAACTGATGGGAAGTGTTATTGTTGTATAGTGAAACTGTCACCCCTCCCGGTAAAAAGTGATAGTTGCCAGCCATTATGAATAGACCAGTAGCTGGTCGACAGGGGGAGGTCAGAAGGTTGAGAGTACAAGTCATGTCTGTGCTGATATAGTAATTATATTGTGATACTGTGTGGCGTTATACTGATCCAGCTTATTGAGGATAATAACACTGTATGACTGGGGATCGTACAGTGCCAGATAGAAACATTCTATCAACAAGTTCGGAAGAACAATATCTGTCAGAGTGACAACCATTGTCAAAAGAGAAATACAACAGTGGCAAAAGACCGCTTTACAACAGTTATTATGTACATGTTTTGCTTTGTTGTGAATGATAGGCTACAACAAATATTCTGCTAATACCACAGATTTGCTTGTCAATTGCTTGACCTTAACCAGTTAAGCATGACCCTTAGTGGCTGATGATATGTGCATCTCTGATCATGTACAGGTGTAGTGGGGGAGTATCATAGCCATGTTTAAAGAGGGATTCTTTGGGATTTGAATAATTCACATCAGGAAACATAGATGTTTCATTCATAATTTTTAAACAACCTTTATTCAGGAACTTTTTGAGTGGGATGGGCTACTCAACCTCAAGAAAATTCCAAATGGGACCCACCTGCAAAGTCATACAATGTTTATCTTGATATGAAGTCACCATGTCATGCGCAAATGGTTGTGTTGCATGTACCTAGTGTACCCTTATCAGACAGGTAGTCATGATAAGTATTTTGGGCTTCATATATTTGTACTCTAACATAACTTTGATGACATGTTTTGCTCTCTTTCACTCAATAATAATAATAACCATTTCTAATATTGGCACAAGTTGATTACATTGACCCCAGTACTTGATAGGTACTTATGTTATTGACCCTGAAAGGATGAAGGGCAAAGACAACCCCAGTGGAATTTGAGTCAGAAGAAATACCACTAATATGCTAATGATTTTGCCATCTTGTCACTCTAATAATAATAATAATGGTTGCAAAGTTTGGCATAAGGCCATCAAGTTCAGAAAGGGGTAAGTTGATTACATCAACACCAGTGCTCAAGTGATAGTTATTTTATCAACCCTGAAAAGATAAATGGCAAAGTTGACCTCAACAGAATTTTACCTCAGAACATATGAGTATTTTGTCCAGAGTGCTAACGATTCTGCCAGTTCCCCACCTTCACAATAATAATAAGGATTTCAAATTTTGGCACAAGGCCAGCAAGTTTGGGGGAGGGGGTATGTCGATTACATCAGCCCCAGTGTGCAACTGGTACTTATTTCATTGACTCTGAAAGGATGAAAGGCAAAGATGACCTTGGCAGAATTTGAACTCAGAACATAAAGACAGACAAAATGCCACTGAGCATTTTATCTGGTGTGATAATGATTCTGCCAGCTTGCCACCTTCACAATAATAATGATAACAATAACAACAACAGCAATACAATATGTAATAAATATAGACTGACACTGTTTATTGAATTGAACAATATTGAATGCTTTTCACCAAAATGTGTGATTGTTTGAAGAACTTCAAGAAAAAAAATTTGGTCCTAAGGACAAAAAATAAAAATAAACTGAAAAATTTGAAGGTTTCCTTTTCCACTGAGCCAATGAGTGCTGAACCAATGAGTAACAACTTGGTTAAAACATTTAATTTGACATCATATTTACACAAAACCTTTTGACAAAGTCATCTCTTTCTTGTTTTCTTTTGTTTCTTCTTTTTTGTTGCCTGTTATGAGCAAGAAAAACTTCATGTTGTTTTTGTCTGGAAAGGAATGCAGGAAATTCCAGTTCAAATTTTGAATTCTTGTATTTCTGTGCATTTTTCATTTGAACGAGAGGAAAACAAACATACGGTGGAAATATTGTTCAATTCAATAAACAGAATCAGTCTGTATTTAGTACATATTGTATTGTGTTCTTCTTGTTGTGTATTGACCTTTGTGAAGAGTTATGTCAATCTTCATAAAGTAATAATAATAATAATAATAATAATTTTTCAGAAAGTTAAAATAATAATAATATCCCTTTCTACTATAGGCACAAGGCCTAAAATTTGGTAGGAGGAGGCTAGTTGATTACATCGACCCCAGTGCTCAAGTGATACTTATTTCATCAACCTTGAAAGGATGAAAGGCAAAGTCAACCTTGGTGGAATTTGAACTCAATTCAGAATGTAGAAATGGATGAAATGCCAACAAGCATTTTGTCTGTCATGCTAACAATTCTGCCAGCTCACCACTTTAAGAATAAGTTAGCAGTGACTGTAGCATCATCATCATTTTTCATCCAATTTCTACACTGGCATGAGTTCAACAGATCATCATGGTCCAACTCAAATCTTATTTGGAATTACTGCTCCCTAAATAAGTTGGAGGACCACATATTGCTTAATTTCAGTATGGTTTCTTTGGCTGGATACTCTTCCTGATATTAACCACTTTACAGAGTGTTACTGGTGTCATCATAACTAACAATGTCATATGCTTGGCAAGACTTAAGAGTTTTAAACTCTTAAAATTATAATTAATATAATTTCAACTCTAAAAAATAAATACTCACCTATAGTCACAGTATAAATTGAATTTGCATATCCATCATAATTACAATTGTCGAAATTGCTACCACCATTACCACTGGCAACCACATAAATAGTTCCATAACCATTACGGCCATAATTGATACCATGTTTCATAGCTTGCTACCAAAAGATGAAGAGTAATTTTGAAAAAATGATGTGTGTGCTGCATGTATTTTCATGCAATTTAGAAATTAGTGGTAAATTATTGCAATAAAAAATTTTCTATTTTAGTAATAAAATGTTTAGTATTAAAGATATATATTTATTTGTTGGGGAGAATATCTCCTATGTGTCACACACAATATACGTTATCAATATCTCCTACACCCCTCAAAAAGCATGACAGCTTGATACCTAAACTTTTTCTGCCCGCCTAGCACTATGTAGACAACCACATTCTCAATTACCCAGAAGAACTCTGAAACCCCTCCTTCAAATTCAACCTTTACTCACATAACAAAGATCATTTTTATGCCTAATCATATTAGACTAGCACATGCCCCCAACCACCAACAGGTAGCTGTGGTCCTCTTCTAAACTGTGGAGAAAACCTTTATTCATAGCAACTCGAAGTTGCCACTCTGAACACCCTTAGCAGAAAACCTCCTATCACTATGGAGAGTCACAGCTTCTCAGTAATAATGAAAGTGACCCATCTATGAAGCTGGACGCTCTGAATAAACCCAACATTGTTTGAAACTACATCGAAAAAGATGTGGATACAACAAGCTGCAGATAAAGCAACCCATCTATAACAGTAGGAACTCAAATAAAAACTGGTATAATGTAGAGGGGATACTTTAACCTATCTAGTGCTGGCAACATGATAAAATACACCTAGTCTGTACTATAAATTGTTAGTGACAGGAAGGGTAAAAAGTACAGCTAGTGAGTATGGCTTGGTAACATGTGTCATGCTTTTGCTTGTTTTAGGTACCTATGAGTAGAAATAAACAACTTCTTGGTTCCCTTCACCTTTGAGCCAGTGGAACATCCAGGATGTGACAAATGGCACGATGAAGAGCAACACTTGCACCTGGCTGGTACTGATTGCAATGGAGTAGATTAGAGCAATGTGAAACTAAGCGCTTTATTCAAGGACATAATGTGCCACCAATTTTAGGAATTGCAACAACAACTTTATGATCATGAGCTGAACTCTATAACCAATTAGGTCATGTAGCTTCAAGAGAGAAAGGGTATCCAGTCATAAAAACAACCTAATTCATACAGAGCAACAACACATACCATGACAGCAATGATAATATAAAGGTTGCTAGGTGTGAGTGTCATTCAACTAACATCAAACAACCCACCACCACAAATGACAACTCTCTTATGTTTAGGCACAGGACTTCAGGGCCCATACCATTAAAGTTCGTATGATGGAAAATAGATCTGGAGAGTTTGTTGATGCTAGAGAGAAGGTGAAAAAAAATATAAATTAAATTCTTTGTATAGAATGGAATATTGGTAGCAAATAAAAAAGGAGGAGAAAGGAATGGTATCAGGTAGCTACAAGAGAAGCTAGAAGTTATATATACTTTGCAAGCAAGGAAGCTGAACAAGCTATGACAAAAATTAGAACAAATAAAATGATAAACTTTTTACATAGTGGCTCACCCAAGAGGTTTCCCAATGTTCTACACTGTAGTGTATTAGAATAGAAAAGGACAGCAATGGTGAAAGGTATGTTTAGACTGATAACAGTATAGTTATCCCTATCAATGCTAAGTTGGAAAAGGCACAAATGATACAAACAGTTGTCAAATGAGGAAAAGGGATTTCTCCAAGGGGATCCAACAGTAGGAATAGCTATTGGGGTTGACTGCTATATGATAGAAAGGAGCCATTAAGAATGTGAAGGCAAGGACAGCAGCTGAACCATTCGGGATGGTCACTGAAATGCTAAAAATATCTGGTAAAGTAGGACATGCATTGGTTATTCACATAGTCAATTAAATAATGAAAGGAAGTGTCATCCCCATCAACTAATATAGCAGCAGTATTGTGAACTGCAACAAAAGAAAGGAGATGCTTTAGAAAGAAGTAGCCAGAGAGACATTAAATTAATGTATCAAGTCATGAAAGTGGCACTGTTGATGCCTCCTTAGAGAGGAAACTACAAAAATAAAAAAAACTTTTAAGCCAAGAACAAAATATACTTAGCATTTGTTGACTTGAAGGTAGCCTTTTAAGGCTATCTACTATGCTTGGCAGTTTTGTGATTGCTAGAAAAACTGGGAGATAGAGAAATGGATGGGTTTTGGGAGTTATGCAAGCTAGACAAAAATTAGACTAAATAAAAAGATAGTGGCTATTTCCTAAGTTTCAATAATTTTTAGTCCGCTCAAGATTAGTGCTGAAAGAACTGAAAATAAGGTTGCATTGATAGTTTTTCTGTCATAGCCCATGCCCACAAAAGAGCTTAGCTCAGTAATGTGAGCTAGAGAAACATTTATGCATATTTTAGTTCCACTGTTGCAGCAATTTGGAAATGAGCTACTTTTACCCATGGTTCCTACTTACATCAGGGTGGACAGAGTCACTGATAATCAAATGTTTTGGCTATGATGAAAACTACAGGATACAAACCTCTGACTCTTCATCAACTCAGTAATTTGTATTTCATCTCTCATTAGATCTTAATTATTAAAATATGTATATTGATAGTAAGTTTTCAGTCTGCATCCAGATATTGTCAACTTAAATTTTAAAGAAGAAATATGTTTGTTTTGGTTAACAAATATATGAAAGAACGCACTAACTCATGATATGTCAATTTTAATTTATATAATTTTTATGTTCAATAAATTTTGCTGAAAGATCTATGTTGTTAACATACCTAAAATTACACTGAAATAAATTGCATTTAAGATACTGAAAAAAACTACAATACATAGGTACAAGCATGACTGTGTGATAAGAAGATTGCTTCCCAGATACATGATTTTGTGTTCAGTCCCATTGCGTGACACCTTGGGCAGGTATCTTCTCTACTGTAGCCCCAGGCTGACCAAAGCCTTGTGAGTGGATTTGGTAGACAGAAACTAAAAGAAGTCCATCATACACATATCCACGCGCTTGCATGTGTTTGTGTGTGCATGTGTGTCTTTGTTTGTCTCTTACTGCAGCTTGACAACTGATGTTGGTTTGTTTACACCCCTATAACTTACTGGTTCAGCAAAAAGAGACCAATAGAATAAGTACCAGGTTTAAAAATATGTACTGAGGTTAATCTGTACAACTAAAAAAAATTACATCATTTACATTATTTACATTTGACGGATATTTGTCCTCATCTTGTTTGCTGTTAACACAACATTTCAGCTGATATACCCTCAGCCTTCATCAGGTGTCTTGGGGAAATTTCGAACCTGGGTTCTCATTCCTAAGGTATTTTTCAATGTTATTACTATTATTATTATTCAGGTCACTGCTTGGAATCAAACTCGGAATCTTGGGATTAGTAGCCCGCGCTCTTAACCACTATGCCATATGCCTGTAGGCAATTACGGAGTGAATTTTAGGGCTTATAAATCTAATATTTTCCTAGCATATGAGCTGCTTCTTTTAGTTTTCATATTTCCTAGTGGTGTTCTCTGTCTATTATTTTAACTTCATCCCACAGGGGGAGGTGGTCTCCATTTTTCCATACATGATCAGCTATACCCGATTTATCAATATCTCCTCATATCACAGCTTTGGATGTTTGTCTACCCTTATTTTGAGGGGGCGACATGTTTCGCCTTTGTATAACCTACCACAGCTGCATGGGATGGGGTACAAGCAGTCTTTGGTCATATTCTCTTCTATTGGTGGTTTTACTCGAAGGAGTAAATATAGAACTGTAAAAAAAAATTGTTCAAGGTGGTAACCAGCATGGCCACAGTCCAATGACTGAGACAAGTATAAGATAAAAGATACAAGCCATTTAATATTTTCTCGCACAAGCATGAAATATCAAGGGTAGAAAATGGAAAATCTGAAGTTAAGTCAATCATTTGCTATACACAGTACATTATTGATGCATGTAAAATCACTGCAACTGGGATTCACAATCAGAGAACAATGACAATAGTATTAGGTTAACCAAAAAGTCTGTTCGTTTTTTTAAGTAAAATTAAGACAAAAGTTTTAAACACAAAGTAATTTATCTGATCAATGATGTAATTATCATTTCATTGCATTATCTTCAGCTAACTGATGCATCACTGCATTTAAATTGTCAAGCTGGTCCCAGTACACATCTGAATTGATGGTCTAGTTCATGGGAAGAAGATCATAAAAAACAACATCCTTCCAAAACCAACCAAATTGAGATCATAACCTTCTTTGGGTGAAGTCATGCTTTGGAGATTGTTTGTGGTGGTTCGTCAAACTTCTCCCATGATCAGTTGCACTTCACTATGTTTAGACAATTCCTTTTTCATCCTCTGTCACCATTCTCTTCAAAAAAGGATCATTTTCTTTATTTTCTGAAACTGCCAATGGAAAAACCACTGGGCAAGGATAGCTTTATTCAATTGGTGTGGGACCTAAACATTGAGCCTGCTGATGTAACCAAATTGATTCAGATGATTTTAAATACTCAATTTGAATATTTGAAGAATATCTGCAATCATCTTGGTCATATAATGGAAGGTTGGTGTTGACTAACTATTTTGTTTTGTCACCATTAATTTCAGTTGGCCAGCCGGAGTGAGGACTAAGTAATTTCTCAATCAAAATCTTGAAAACCACTTCTGATATACCCATTCTGTAAACAGTATCCTCTCCTCACACAGTGCATATTTTTCTGCAGGTTTCTACTGCTTCCTTGCTGTTTTTAAAATAAAAAAAGCATGAAGTGTCAGTAATGTTCGTTTTGGTCCTCTATTTTGAGGGTGATCTCCAGAACACAAAATACAGCCTGTCTTATTGCAAGTTCGCGTTGAACTATTTTGAAGTGTAACATATCTAATGAGTGTGCATGCATAAGGAGCAGAGTGAAGTTAGCTACCTGTTAGAATGCTTGAAGTTTAGTGTTAACAGAAATCAAATGGACTTTTTGGTCAAATCAGCATATTTATTAATTCAATACAGCTTTGAAACAAAATTATAAAAGAAAAAATAAAACAACAAAAAAGGAGATTTCTGTATCATTAGTTTCAACGTTAACAATCAAATTCAGTTTTTCCAAGCCTCAATTTAAAATTCCTTTCTTACCAAAGCTAGAGTATGAGGACCATCGACAGTCATTCCATCATCATCAGGGCCCCAACTGAAAAACAATTGAAAAAACAATCACCTAAATATAATGTAAAAGAAGGGAATAACAGTTAGGAAATAACATCAGTTTTTCACATCAAAATGTAAAATAGTGAAGCAATAAATAGTATACAAAACTCTAGTAAAAGACATAGGGAAAAGAAAACTGACCTGCAGCTGTATATGTCATTAATTTGCATATTTTTGTTAAATGCTGTTGCTTCCAGACCATCTGTAAGGGGACCATCTAGTACCCGCAATCCTGTAAATAAGAAATTGTTACTTTTTTTTTCAAGCATCATCATGTTTTGACTTGTAATCTTCTGTGGTTATTGAAACAGGATACACTGGGCTTTAAATAGAGTAAGCCTGAACAATATATTATGTCACAGATCTGGTGACATTATGAGACAGAAAAATGAATTAGTGTATTAATATTACAATTTCAATACACATTGCAAATTTAGACATCAATTTGTCATAAAATGTTGCATTGTGCAGTAAAAGGTATCTATTTCAGATTGAATTCCTTTGTATCAATGTTTATTATAGATTGTAGTGCAACTTATTAAAAAGACACGATAAATTAAATTTAATCTAATGAAGAGTGGATGTTTGTTAACGCTTTGCTAAATATGAGGAAACTATGACAAATGACTTCCTATCTAATTTCCAGCATTAATTTTGCTAACCCAATATTAACAAGTGTTATACTAGGATATGAGTATAGAAATACCCACCAACCTTTTTTTACTGTGTAATATACCATTCCTATTGTTTCATGCATAACAAATTTTCTTCAAGGTCTAGGTTTAATGACTTTATAATATATTTCAAAATATGACATTAACACTTGAAATGTAGAGATAAACCAACCTGAAACTTTAGCACCATATGCTACACCAACTGCACAAACTTTATTAGGGACGGCAGCAATTTCTCCAGCACAACGTGTGCCATGATGATTAGTATCTACAAGAAAAATAAACCTTCAACTTATGTTTGTATTGACAGGTTTTATAAATGCATAAATATTAAATTAAATAATCTAATCTTTTAATTGGGTTTAAACCTGTCTTTTGTGATGTTCATTATGATACATACTGCAGAAAAAATTTTGCGTGAAGTTAATGGAAGACACCTGCAATAGAAGTAAACTACTCGCAAAAGGAGAGTTGAGTGATTACTGATGAATTGTTTAATAACAATATTGTCAGTTTAACCTTTATTCCAAGTTGCTGAAAAGGCCTTGTTGGGTTTAATTTCACAGCAAGACTCAATACAAATGATATGTAAATGAGACCATATGTTTATTCATTCATAATCCACATTGAATGTACATATTGTTCAGTTGTCAATCATGTAAATTTATATAACTGACAACTGGACAATATAGACATATAACTGTCTACAATTTAATAGTCATCAACTACTATCACTGTCAATTTGGGGAGCAATGAAACCAGTCAGTCTATTACTCAGACCAAGCTACCAAAAAGTAGAAGACTAAATACATATGATATTAGTCCCTACACTTATATAAAATTAAGACTAGTTGTATCAAATGTGAAATCAATGTGTCTCACAAATGGTATTGTATGAGTTTTAGATTCATAGAAAAATGCTCTATGAATCTCAATGAAGAATGAAAGACCTGTACAACAGACTAGCTTAGAAGAGCAGTTATTATAATAATAATAGTAGTTGTGACAAAGAAGATGGAAACACAAGTTATATGAATCTGAAAATTTACAAGACTAATCAAAGTAGGTGTTTTACTATTGAATATTCTTCATAATGGCCCAAAAATAAATTAAAATATTCTTTTTGTGTTTTAAGTGGCACAAGCATGGCTGTGTGGTAAGAAGCTTGTTCCCTAACCACATAGTGTTCCAGGTTCAGTCTCACTGCATGGCACCTTGGGCAAATGTCTCCTACTACAGCCTTGGGCCAACCAAATCCTTGTGAGTAGATTTTATAGACAGAAACTGGAAGAAGTCCGTCAAAGTGTGTATTGTACGATACAAATAAGATGATATTTTTTTCAAAAGCAGAGTTGCTATTAGAGCAGTAGAAATACTGTGTAAATTACCCTTAGAAAGCAGAAAAATTTGTCAACAACCAGGCTTGGGACTTGAACCCATATCTCTCAAAGACTCCAACTGCCCGCTGACAAATTCATCTGCCAAATTAGACACTAAATACTTTAGCTTTAATAGAACAGCTGTGTATGTATAAATGTAAACAAACATTTGTTTTTTATTAGAAGTGTTGAAATGTGTATTGTACGATACAAATAAGAAGATATTTTTTCAAACATGGCTGTTCTATAGAACAAGTATTTAGAATCTAATTTGTCAGTGGGCAGTTTAGCTTAATGGTAAAGCACTCAGCTGGAGTCTTTGAGGGATATGGGTTCAAGTGCCATGGCTGGTTGTTGACAAATTTTTCTGCCTTTTAAGGGTAATTTACCCAGTATTTCTGTTGTTCTAACAGCAACTCTGGTTTTGAAAAAAATATCATCTTCTTATTTGTATCGCAATATATATATATATATATATATATATATATATACATGTTTGTGTGTTTGTCCCCATCACCATTTGACAGCTTGTGTTGGTTTGTTTACATTCCTGTAACTTAGCAGTTTGGCAAAAGAGACCAACAGAATAAGTACCAGACATTAAAAAAAATAAGTACTGGGGTTGATTTGTTTGACTAAAAATTTTTAAAGTAGAGTGCCCCAGCATGGTCACAGTCTAATGACTGAAACAAGTAAAAGATAAAAGATGATTATATAGTAGAGTGAAAATTTGCTAGTCTTAAAATTCATTTGCATTAAAAGTTTTGCTTCAAAATTAGCAAAGCCATTGATATTTTGCAGCAATATTCTTCTTGCCAATATTATTCCAGCAGATTATGCTTAGAACTAAATACCAGACATAACATATTTCCTTATGTCAATGCCTCAGTCTCTTTCCTACCCCCATCATCAAATATATCATTACTCTCTTTCATGTAACCTCCATATATATACTAACCTCAAAATTTCAAACTCCACAATATAAACACACAAATTTTACTCATTCCAGTTGGTTGAAAGTGATTTATTATACACATTGATCTTCTCCTACTACCAATACTGATGTAGTTTTTCAGCTATTGTGCCTTATGCAAAACCAGTTGGATGCCACCAAAATCAAGTCAATGAAGCTGTACATTAATTCTTTATTTTGCTTGCTCTTGTAACAGCTCAACATCAATGCTTACATACTTCAGATCACAGCCAACATCTATCTAATATTTCTGAGAATATTTCCAAAGTTAAGTGTCATCCCATAGAAACTGAGAAGTATCTTAGAGATACCTTCATTTGTGTACCACCAAGCATTATATATATTAAGCATAATTGTAATCAGAAATTTTAAATATGTAAATAATATATTACAGTAAATGGTAGTGAATCTTAGATTTTAGCAAATGATTAAGAAACTATTGATGGGAAAAAGAATAAAAATAAAATAAACATATGACAATACTGACCTGAACTGGCACTAGGCATTGGATCAGGATCATTATCATTTAAATCCCAGCTTCCTTTAGCACAATAATTTTTCTCAAGATCAGGGTTAGTCCACTCCACTCCTAAATGAACAGAGCAAAAGACTCATATTATGTATAATGTGAAATAAATAGCATAGTTGCTAATGTAATGTTGTCTTATATTAGGTATTGTGCTTCAGAAACATATGAGAGAGGAGACTACATTGTGTCTTCTTTGAACTATAAGCTCAGGTCACCTCTACTTGTATAACAAATATTGCTGTATCATTACTATATACAAAGTACGATAATTTAAACAATGAAAATAAGTAATTGTCCTGGCACTCTGTCAGTTAAGACAATGAGAGTTCCAGTTGATCTAATCAATGGAAGAGCCTGCTTATTAAATTAATGTGCAAGTGGCTGAGCATTCCACAGACATACATGCCCTTAATATAGTTCTCAGGAAGATTCAGCATGACACAGAACGTGACAAGGCTGACTTTTTGAAATACAAGTATTACTAGTTTTTGCCAGCTGAATGTTGCTCAAGGACACAACATACTACCAGAAATTGAACTCACGCCCTTACGATTGTGAACTAAATACTCTAACCACTAAGCTACGTGCCTTCATAGGTAGTTGTGATATTCATTTATTTCCTGAGAGTATTAATAGAGTAACTACATTGGGTTGGTTCAAGAATCAAAATTGGGCCTTTAAGTCTTATGAGACTTTGACTGCATGTAATGTGATGTGGATAAGTTAGCCCAGTGACACTTCATTCCTCTCTAGCCTTTTGACTTTGAATAGTAAGGGGCAAATAGCAACAGAAGTGAAATGGAATTGAATATGCACCATAGACTTGGTTTGTCAAAGACTTGCTAACACTTCAGGGTGTTTGGACCACAAGAAAAAAGAAATATAGATAAATGCCAAGATCATTTCTTACCATCATCAACAACAGCCACAACAATGTCTTTACCAGTAACATTGTGCTTCCAAACACGCATAACATCAATATCCATCCCTGGTGTCTTGGGGTTATTCTAAAATAAATAGAACAGAATCCAATACTCAGACAGAAATAACACTTAACTGAAGTGATAAATGTAAAGGATATGCAAAGGTTGAAAAGAAATGAGGTGAGCATACTCCACTGGGTGTGTAATGCCCATGTTCATTAACAACAGAGCACAAATGTGCTGAGAGAAAAAATGAGCATCAAAGGTATTCACTGTAATATGCAAGAGAAAAAATTGCTTTGGTATGAACATGGTATATAAAGAAATATAGCTGTATAAAAAGTGAAGATGGGAACTGCAAAAGAGGAAGATCCCCCAAAATATAGACAGAAGTGGTGAGGACTAATATCAAAATGCTGAACTGTACAAAGGAAATGAATGAAGGACTGCAACAAGTGAAGAGTTGCTGTGTTGAAATTGATCTAGCCAACCCATTCCAGCATGGAAAAGCATATTAAAAATAGGTGACTTATTTAAATACAGAGTAAACGTTTTTGAATAGCTCAACATTTCCTGGTGGAAATTTTTATGTGTAGCAAGGGGATGTTGAGTTATTACTCAGTGTGAGCTCGCTTAAATTCAACTGGTAACTTTGTGTTTTTTACAATAACACATTTTGTGAACAATAGTGTCATTAGTTCACTAAATTTCTGATGGCAAGAGTATATATATATAAGCCCCCGGCCCATCAGGAATCACTGCAGAGATGCTCAAAATATCTGGCAGTGTTGGCTATAGCCTAGTCACCCGTATTACGAACCAGGTGATACACGAAGGAGTCATACCCTATGACTGGTGTAGCAGCATCATAGTCAACTGCTACAAAGGTAAAGGTGACGCTTTAGATACAAATAATTACAGAGGCATCAAGCTGTTAGATCAGGTTATGAAAGTTACAGAGAGGGTCATAGCCCAACTAATTAGGGAGCGAATCAATTTAGATGAGATGCAGTTTGGGTTCGTGCCAGGTAAAAGCACTACTGATGCCTTATTTCTAGTGAGACAGTTGCAGGAGAAATACCTAGCTAAGGATAAACCTCTGTACCTGGCTTTCGTTGACATGGAGAAAGCCTTTGACAGGGTCCCCCGATCCCTTATCTGGTGGTCAATGAGGAAACTTGGGATAGAAGAATGGTTAGTGAGAGCTGTGCGAGCCATGTACAGAGATGCTGCCAGTAAGGTGAGGGTTGGAAATGAGTACAGCAATGAATTCCGGGTAGAGGTAGGGGTCCACCAAGGTTCCGTCCTCAGCCCCCTCTTATTTACCATAGTCCTCCAGGCAATCACAGAGGAGTTCAAGACAGGTTGCCCCTGGGAGCTCCTCTATGCTGATGACCTTGCCCTAATTGCGGAGTCACTATCAGAACTAGAGGAGAAGTTTCAGGTGTGGAAGCAAGGTCTAGAATTGAAGGGCCTTAGAGTCAACCTAGCTAAAACCAAAATCCTAATAAGTAGGAAGGTAGATAAAACACAAACCCCTTCAGGTAGATGGCCCTGCTCAGTATGTAGAAAAGGAGTAGGTAGTAACTCTATAAGATGTACCCGGTGCAAGCTATGGACACATAAGAGGTGCAGCAACATCAAAGGCAGGTTAACTAGCAAGTTAGTTTTTGTTTGTGGCAGATGTTCAGGTGCAATAAAGACTGCAAACAAACAGGAAACAACTTCTATCTCATTCCAGGGTGAAAAACTAGAGGTAGTCGATAGCTTCCGCTATCTGGGCGACCAAGTTAGTAGTGAGGGTGGGTGCGCTGAAAGTGTAGCTGCTAGAATAAGAATAGCCTGGGCAAAGTTTAGAGAGCTCTTACCCCTGCTGGCGACAAAGGGACTCTCACTCAGAGTAAAAGGCAGACTGTATGACGCATGCGTACGAACAACCATGCTACATGGCAGTGAAACATGGGCTGTAACTGCTGAGGACATACGTAAGCTCGCAAGGAATGAAGCCAGTATGCTCCGTTGGATGTGTAATGTCAATGTGAATACCCGTCAGAGTGTAAGTATCTTGAGAGAAAAGCTGAACATTAGAAGCATCAGTTGTGGCGTGCAAGAGAGACGATTGCGCTGGTATGGACATGTGGTGAGAATGGAGGAGGATAGCTGCGTGAAAAAGTGCCACACCCTAACAGTTGAGGGAACCCGTGGAAGAGGTAGGCCCAGGAAGACCTGGGCTGAGGTGGTGAGGCAAGACCTTCGTACATTGGGCCTCACCGAGGCGATGACTACTGACCGAGACCTTTGGAAATGTGCTGTGCGTGAGAAGACCCGGCAAGCCAAGTAAGATCGTTGCCAGTGCCCCTGGACTGGTTCTTGTGCGGGTGGCACATGAGATGCACCATTTTGAGCGTGGCCGTTGCCAGTACCACCTGACTGGCTCCTGTAGGATTTTCGAGCGAGATCGTTGCCAGTGCCCCTGGACTGGCTTGTGCGGGTGGCACATAAAAGACACCATTTCGAGCGTGGCCGTTTTCGTGCGGGTGACACGTAAAAGCACCCACTACACTCTCTGAGTGGTTGGCGTTAGGAAGGGCATCCAGCTGTAGAAACTCTGCCAAATCAGACTGGAGCCTGGTGTTGCCATCCGGTTTCACCAGTCCTCAGTCAAATCGTCCAACCCATGCTAGCATGGAAAGCGGACGTTAAACGATGATGATGATGATATATTTGTTTTGCAAGATTTTTGATGTGAAATCGTGTGTTGAAACAGATGTTGTACTTGGGGATGGTCATATTGTCAGTTTAGCCAATAAAAACACATGCACTGTATATTTGGTGTTAATTTGCTTCAGCTTTATATTACATTAATCTTAATCTTATTTCGGCCAGAGTTCTTTCGTCACACTTCTGTGACCTCATCAGTGGTCCTTTGTTTCCTTCTTTCTTATGTGTGTCTCACCTTGCTAACTATCAGCCATTTTGTATTTTGTATTCCTATTGTATGTGTCTACGCATGCGTGTCCTTCAATGTGTCTGTGTCTTTTGTAAGTGCATGTGTGTATGGGGAGTGTCTGTATCACCTATATTCTCTGTTAATACGTGTTCGTTTGTATTTGTTTTTATTTATTTATTTGTTCATGTGTGTGTGTTTTTTTTTTGTTTTTTTTGTGTTTAATTTCCTACTTCCTCTCAATGATCATACGCCCCATAATCCAGATGTCACCTGATGTCTGTGACAGCACGGAAGATCTCCTCAGCAGGATCAACGACTGCAACAACACTTGCAACCTGACAGGGTGTATAGTGGGTAGCATGGATGTGATATCACTATACCCATCTATCGACGTGGATTTTTCAGTGGAAAAGTGCGTGGAGATGATCAACGAGTGCGAAGTAGAGTTCCAAAAAGTCAACACAGAAGAACTGGGCCTCCTACTTAGATTGACATATGACGATGTATATCTAGATAGATACGACCTTAGAGATTTCTGCCCTAGTAGACGTCTAAGAGGTAGACCACCCACAATTACCTCTATGGCTAGGAAGACCCCTATAGAGAGATGGAGTGGATGGACCAGAGCCATACGGACCCCCACTAATATCCACCAGGTAAAGAAAATGATCGCACATGCACTAGGAGCTAGTATAAAGGTCGATGATATCAACTTAGTGGTAAAGACACCCCCACAAGAGAGTACCCCTGAAATAGAAATAGAAACTAAGACTATGGAGAGCATCCAACAAATAGCTAACTCCATCCACCAGAGTATTAAAGTTACGATAGACTACCCTACTAAACACCCTAACCATAGATTACCTGTATTAGATACTGAACTCTGGCTAGAAACTAAGAACAATAAAACCAGAATCCTCCATTCACACTATACAAAACCTATGGCCTCCAAATACCTGATCCACCGGAACTCGGCTATTGCGGACAATGCCAAATTCAACATATTGACGGCAGACCTCGTCAGAGTAATGCGAAATGTCTCCTGCATGTGCGACCCTACAGAATTAAAGAGACATATACAACATTTCGTCCACTGCATGCAGTTCTCAGGTTACAGCCATAAAGAAAGGATCAGGGTATACAAAGGAGCTATGAAGAAGTTTGAAACAATCAAACGCAACGATAGGAATGGGATTTGCCCATTCTATAGGAGCAAATCATGGAACACCATAGAAAGGACTAAGAAGAAAATAGGGAAGGCAAGCTCATGGTACGATAGCCACAAGTACCAGAGCGTCATGTTCGTCGACACCACCCCTAGAGGCGAACTGGCGTACCGCTTTAGAAGGGCCCTAGACAAACTTAAGCTAAGAATTAAGGTTGTTGAAAGGCCATGCAACCCTATTAAATCCCTTATCAGTAGAACATACCCTTTCAGTAGAACCCCCTGCACTGATAGGAACTGTATCGTATGTAGATTTAGCCCACAAACGAACTGCAAGACCAGAAATGTGGTCTATAGTATAAGATGTACAGAGGGACGATGCAGAAATAAGACAATGACATATGTAGGCGAAACAGCAAGGAGCATAGGGGAGCGGGCAAACGAACATTGGAGGGAACTTAAGGAAGGGAAGAACTCATCAGTTCTGTACCAGCACGCTGAGCAAGAACATAGAGGCTCAATCAACAACATAGAAATTAAAATCTTATCTACACATAGCAGTGATGCAGCACTTAGACAAATTACTGAAGCTACACACATAATAGAAGAGAAACCTAGCCTGAATAGGAAACTAGAATGGAACACTAACACACACCACTAACAAACCACAAACCACAGCATGTGACAACATGTTACCCATAAACCAATAATAATATGAACAAAGTATAATACAATACATAGATAAACAAATGGAATTAAATACTACATACGTTAACAAAATTTAATTAAACACAAAAAAAAACAAAAAAACACACACACATGAACAAATAAATAAATAAAAACAATTACAAACGAACACGTATTAACAGAGAATATAGGTGATACAGACACTCCCCATACACACATGCACTTACAAAAGACACAGACACATTGAAGGACACGTATGCGTAGAAACATACAATAGGTATACAAAATACAAAATGGCTGATAGTTAGCAAGGTGAGACACACATAAGAAAGAAGGAAACAAAGGACCACTGATGAGGTCACAGAAGTGTGACGAAAGAACTCTGGCCGAAATAAGATTAAGATTAATGTAATATAAAGCTGAAGCAAATTAACACCAAATATACAGTGTGTGTGTTTTTATTGGCTAAACTGGCAATATGACCATCCCCAAGTACAACAACATATATATATATATATATATATGTATATAATTATGATAATAATATTAGGGATAAACATCCAAATTTACAGGGAAAAATTCAATCTAATTTATCAAAATTAAAATTATATAAAATTTCACAATATATAATATATAAATATATAATTTAAAGAAAAAAAACAATTATTGAATTCATCCATGAAAATCCACAATCACATATTGAAAAATTTAATAAGTAAATACACTAAAAAGACCTATAATAAAAATCAAAAAAAGTACAAAGTAATAAATATTAAAATAGTAACAATGACTACACGTTAAGTTAATTAAAGCTGAAAGAGAAAATTAAAAATAAAAGTTAAACTTACCTTAATTCAACAGCATATTAAAATTAACTTTATTAAACATTTAATTAAAAAAATAAAATAAACGAAAGAATGAAAGGTAAAGTTGACCTCAGTGGAATTTGAACTCAGAACGAAAAGACAGACAAAATACCACTAAACATTTTGCCCAGCATGCTAACGTTTCTGCCAGCTCACCAAGTTAGAATGTAACCCTTCATTTTAGAAATATATTCTTAAAATTATTGCTTGGCGCATTACTCCCTTACTTACTTCCTCACTTATTCTACATTTCATGACATTGCACCTCATAACTTCTTTTCTACTAATTTTTGTTGAATGTGACTGATTCTGAATTCCTCATGCATTTTTCTATCATCTAAGAAAAGTATACTTTTATTTTAAAATAAAAAAATTTATGTTAATTGAAAATGAATACATGCCTTACTGCCCACATTTAGGCCTCACATATTTTGATTTAACTTTTTTTCTACTGAACCAAATCTCAAACTATTCATGCCAAAGTGTAGCTGAGGAGGTGTCCTCTTTAAAACTGTTAACAGTTTGCACTATAGTTGAGAACTGAATTAGTGGTAAAGCTTGGAATCTGCTGCAATTGACGAAATGGTGGACATAAGAATATATTCAACCACTACCGTGGTTGAATGATATTGCATTAGGTTATGTGAGAGACAGATTGCCATGCTTCAAAGCATATATTATTTGATACTACTTTGCCCCCATCCACTACAAGGATTAGTAGACCACTCCTAGCTTGTGTGTTGCATGAGTTAAAAACTGACATGTGTAGGCGACAAACTGAATTAAATTGCATATAAGTCACTGACTTTTTCTTTTCATTCAATTCACTCTTTTAGATTTCTCAGGTTTCAAATTTCTATGAATATTTTCTTTACTTATTTATATTATTAATTTCCTAGCAACTTTCACCATGAGTAATGTGAGACAATAGTGATGTGCAAGCTATTAATGATCTAATGTTTTCCGATCTCTGCAAAATAGTTCTCATTACTAATAATGTAACTGTGACAATTAACTACTAGTATTCATCTGAAGCAAAGAATAAAGCATTTAAATAACATTCAATCTTTACGTGACTTACCTTTTGTTGTCATATTTTTCATCAAGGTTCTTTAGGACCAAACCAGTCACAATGGTGATTGTAGCAGATGAGTAATTAAAAATGAATAAATAAATGAATACAATCAAAATAACACTTACCAAGTGCCATTGATTCGGAAATTCTTTATCTGAAAATCTAACTGCCCACCGTTTATGCCTTTTACGAATTATTTCTCGGCTGTATGATTCAACATGTTGATGTTTGTCTAGTTTTAATTCAACTATTTCCTGAGTCTTTCTGAAGAGATCCTTATGCAAATCCAAATGCTTTTTATGAAAGAAGCCTACAGAATAATTCACAGCACCTTCATGTTCTGGAGGTTGATAGGCAAATAGGTAATGAGCATCTATGTCACCTATTTGGTGAAGCAGCACCAGAGATATGTCATTGGTTAACTGTTTAAAAGCATCACTAAAATTTGAGACAAAACCCCAGTAAGGTTTTCGAAGCTTCACTGCCCATAGCAATGTCTCTTCATAGTCTGTGAGTGATATGACAGAAGAAATTGTTCGTTTGCTGAAAATTAGTGGTCTGGCAGAACAGGGCATCACATAGAAACTCCATTGTAGGCAGATTAGTATGATGCCAGTCACTAGTGGCATGCTAAAAAAAAAAAGAAAAGAAAAAATTACTTTAAATGTGTCATGATATTTTTTTAAAAAATTTTTCCAGAGTAAGAAGCAAAAAGAGGAACATGAAATAGAATTATCCAAAGAGAAGTTTTTAGAATAGTTGTTGTGAATATTTATATGCTATTGGAGTTGAATAAATAAATACTCCTGGTGATCCTTGGAACTTTTGTTTATATGTTAATGAGGTGAAGAGGGCTTATGTCCATGAGAATAGGACAGTTGACATTCAGCTTAAACATATGCAGAGCAATATTTGCAGGAAAAGTGTGGGTAGAGAGAGAATTCTAGAATGTAACAGTTCTGTGCAGAAAGGACTGAGTAAAGTGTTTCATGAGATTCAGGAGATTAGATAACAAAAATGGTAGTATGAGGATTGAAGGATGAATTGGGTGAGCCAGTGCGGAGAGAGTATTCAAATAGTTATTATTTCAAGGGAGCAGAGGCCAATGTAGAAATGGTAAAAGAGGTAAATAGTAGAAATTTCAGTTCTGTCAGCTAATAGTTGAAGCATGTTGGTAGTGAATCATTGCCAATCAGATGGTAAACTTTCTTTTGGATGTAATTTAAAGTGTCAGTAACTGCAACATTATCCCAGCACAATGTGAGTATTTCTTGAGCTTTGCAGATAGTCATCATCCAATCAGAGTTGAAGTATTTTCTAACTCAGAAGAAGAATTCTGGACTTTGTGATACAGTTTAGGCAATGTTATGTATGTGGAACCAACATGAGGGTCAGAAAACATGAGGTAGCATTTGTAGCAATTGTGAAAGTTTTAGTTTTATGTTGCTTAAAAGAGTGAATATATGACTGTTTCTTTGATATTAATTATTGTTAATAATGTTAAAAGAGACTAGACAGTCATGTTACAACTAAAGAATGCTCTCAAGGTCATTGTTGGACAAAAGGCTGTTAAGCATTTTGTTTCACATGCTATGATTCTCCAGCTCACCACATTAATATTAGTAGTAATATTAGAAGCAGTAGTAATAATAATAATAGTAGCACTAGCAACAACAGTCTTGTATCTTGTATCATTGCCAGCTCCCACATACTAGAAACATTAGCAACAACAATACTAGTGAATGTAATAGAAGCAGTTGTCATCTGGACATACACAAACTCAATTATAATAAAACTAACACATTCAGCAAAAGGCTTACCCAGAATGTTATAGTTTCCAACATACCAAATTGCACTGCTGTAATTTTTAACTGATTAGTACTGACACACTATCACTAGGTAAAGAATTTTAGTAACGATCCTAATATAACTATACCTTATTTTCAAACATTCTCAACCTTTTTCTCATAAACAAACAGCTTCTCACACATCAAATGCAATGATGAAGAAACCAGAGAATTATACACAATACATATTCCTTGAACAGAAACTTAAATCTACAATTTAAATCGTAGAATGGTTATTTAGACTTCATAGATTGGGTCATCCCATAAATAATGCATTTTTTAAATACTTCTTTTATTTTTCAAAATCAAGATAAACAAATTTCGTTTTTAATTTAAAATATACTCTCCTTCATTTTCTACAATGCTCTGTCATCTACCTCATAGACTTGTAAAGCTCCTCTTCCAAAATTTACTTGTCCGTGATGAAAAATATCCTCCAGTACTGTTCTGACCTTGTCTACAGAATTCATATTTTTTCTGTATAAATGATTTTGAAGACTGCAGAATAAATGATAATCAGGTGGAGCAATGTCCGGTGGATATGGTGGGTTCAAACTGCTCCAGCCTTTGGAATGTCATCTTCACTGTATGTGGCCGAGCATTATCCTGATGGAAGAACACCTTTTGTCTTGAAAACAAAGATGGTTGTTTTTCTTCTAACACTGACTGAAGCCACTCAAGTTGCTCACAGTAGATCTTTGTTGTTGTTTGGTTTGGGTTTAAAAGTTCAAAGTGGACTAAATTTTTCATATCCCACCAAACAGATAACACTTTACGTGGGTGAAGACCTTCTTTAGCCTGGGGTGCCAGTGTTTCTCCTTTCCCTACCCACTGTCTTCGGCATTTGATATTTTTATAGAGAACCCATTTCTCGTCACCAGTCACTATTTGGTCCAAAAAAGATTCATTCATGAGATGTAACAGCAAAGAAGAGGACACATTCACTCTCTGCATGTGATTAGACTCAGAAAGTTTGTGAGGAACCCATTGACCCAATTTACTGACTTTTCCAATGACTGGTTGAATGACCAAATCCAAACTTTTCTGCTAGTTCCTCAACAGTTACGATGGGATTTTGTTCCACCAGGGTTTGGAAGATGTATTCCTTGAGCTCTACAGATCTTCCAGGATGAGGTTGGTCTTCTAAGCTGTAGTTTCTGGTTCAGAATTTCTGGAACCACCATTGACACTGGCTTACGTTTATTGTCTGATCCCCATATGCTGCATTAACATTTCTCACACTTTCCATTGCATTGTTACCTTTATTGAACTCATAAAGTAAAATATGTCGAGTATGCTCCTTTGTCACTTCCATTATAGCTTTGAAAAAAAACTGTTAAAATTGAACTGCACTCTTCAAAACTTGCACTAAGAATAAGGACAAGGTAAAATTACTACCTGATTTATAGCAAGTCGATACAGGTAGTTTATTCCGTCCCCCTCTGACCTTTAGTTCATGCAATTAAAAAAACTGCATTATTTATGGGATAACCCAATACTTTCACTAATTAATAATTTTAAGCATATCTCTTATTTAGTGACATTAAGTTGCTTGCTCAACAAAATACTCTGAAAATTGATATGAAACTGATTAAGATAATGATATAACAATTTCTAAATAAACAACCATTAAAATAAGCACAGGCATAGATATTTAGTTAAGTAGTTTGCTTCACAAGTACATGGTTCTTGGTTCAATCCTAGTGTGCAGCACCTTGAGTAAATGTCTTCAATTATAGCTTTGAATTGAACAATATCTTGTCAATGGAATTTGCTACATGAAAAATGTGCAGAAGCCTATTTTATATGCTACGTGTGGATGGGAGGGTTTCTGTGTTTATATTTTTACTTTTCTAAAAAATAGTATTGCTTATATTGCATCCTTTTACATTCTGTGACTTGGTCAAACCTATATCAGCAATGAAAGTGGACATTAAACAATGATGACTTAGTGGTTCAACAAACAAAAGGCAAAAAAGTACCAAACTGATATAAGTACTACAATTGATATGATTGACTGGAAGGTAGTACACCAACATGACCACAGATCAATGACTGAAACCAATAAAAAACAAAACAATCCAATTAAATAATAAATAAATTATACAACCAATAGTTTATTTTTGAACAAGCAATGTTTTTGGTACATGGTTTTAAGTTAATAGAAAAATAGAGTTGATTGAATCAACTCCAATTCTTGTCTGGTAGCTATTTTACCAACCCTGGAACAATAAATGACAACATTATCTCGTGCAGGATTTGAATGCAGGACATAGAGGAAGTAAATGCAGTAAAGCATTTTGACTTATACTCAATTATTTATGCTACTTTATTGCTCTTTGAATAGATAATTAATAGATTACTCTAAAGAACTTTTATAATTTATACTTTGAATGTTATATACTGAAAAGCTGTAGATAATATTGTGTCAGGTCACATATAAATTTCAGATATACTGGAAGATAACAATAAGATTATGATTGTCATTATAAGAGTATAATAAATAAATGTACTCAGATTTCAATTGATGAAAATATTAACTATCATCAACAGCTTGAACTGACAGGCACTATTAGGTTTTCGCCAACACTATGTACAATCAGATATACTTTTTTTCACAAAGGATTTATGGATGAACACAAAAAGAGGGACCAGCTGGATTTAATCTTGCGTTGGGTTTCCATTAGCAACCAAGTACTCTCTTTAAATGTTAATAAAGACTACTTATAAACCCACTATAATTAAAAGATTAAGTAGAGCAGATAGACCAATTCACATAAATAATACATTCATGGCAGTTAATTCATTCAATTAATTAATGAAGTAGTAACAGTATTTTACTATACTATACTGTATTATAGAATATACCAATGGACTTTAGCGAACACTGTATACATAGAAAGATGTTAACATCTCGTATCTAAATACAATATCGGATCCAGTTTTTTTCATTTATAAAATATGCATTTTTCAAAAGGAAGTAAAAAATCTGAAATATCGGCTATAATAATGTAGCCTTCCAGTCTCATTGCTTTGAAGGTATGATGTGGAGAAAAAATTGGAGAAAAAGTTAGAGGTTTAGAAATCGAAGAAACTGAGTATTTTTAACCAATAGCGAGACAGAAATTTTCTGTATTTAGCAGAGTGGTGTCAACTTTAATGCTGTACCCTGCGAAATTTATAGTTTAGCATCTGACCTGTTCATTGTAGGTTTCTAAATAAACAGAAATACCGAATGAAATCAACATGTATCATCTTACTGTTTCTTTTGTCTCTTCATTGAGTGTATTTTTTAATTATTTTTTAATTACTTATATTAAAATATTTGTCTGCACGTGTTTACTTTATACATATTTCAGTATTATGTATACCTGTCATGTATTTGTGTACATCATTAATATATAAGTGCATGTATGTGTGTGTGAAAACTCCAAAGTTGAGTAACATTTTTATGCTTGGATAACTACGATAAGAATAACACTGGTCAACAAAGAATTTGTCCCAAGGAAAAGAATACCTGTATCTTATATGTTTTTGCATGCGAAATTCAAAAATAACATTTAATTAGCTGTATCACCCAGTTTCTCTGTTCCACAATATCTTCCCTCTCAGTTCCTGTTACATGGGCTAAATTTCAGTTAAGCTGTTGAAATATGAAGCTAACGGTTTAAGAAATACTCTTGATTAAAATTTTT
The DNA here is from genome assembly GCF_046866305.1 of Octopus bimaculoides. Classification (NCBI taxonomy): domain Eukaryota; kingdom Metazoa; phylum Mollusca; class Cephalopoda; order Octopoda; family Octopodidae; genus Octopus; species Octopus bimaculoides. The sequence goes on along the minus strand of NC_142932.1, from coordinate 98,244,287 downwards.
ATGAATAGAATTAACCTAGTGAAATCATAAATCCAGCTATCTGAATCAACGAGTCCCAAAAATATTTGAAATGAAAAATATGTAAAAATACTAACACACAGAAGCACAGAAAAATATGTAATATATTTACACACAGAAAAATTAAAACAAAACACACAGGTAAAAAGAATCTCGTGGTGTGAAAAATCAACATAGACAACAGTGAACCACAACACAGCATGTGGTTGTCATGGTAATAAGCTGCTAATGCCACGCTGTCTGTTGATTGGCTAAAATTACCCAAATTTCCCAACTTTAATTCCAAATAACATCAGATTCTTTAAGTTACGAGATAAAATAATTGGTTGATTGTAATCAAAATTCAGAGTTGCATCAATACACCAAAATTGAAAGCAATCTGAGTAAAATTAAGGGGAACTCATTTTGCGAATGAGAAAGATTAGATCAACAATATCTTTATGGAGAGAAAAAAAAGAATCAGATGAACTAAATTTGATTGTGCTGGAATTTTATCAGAAACTGCATAGCCTCTAATTGTCCACAGTAATTTAAGTCTATTACTGTAGCACACTCTGAGACAGACTGGATTCCTGTTCATGGGTATGTTGTAACCTCAGTCAGCCAAGGAAACCATATAACTGACCCTACTGTCCGACAACCCAAGATATATTTATTACTTTACTATTGTAGCACACTGGAGGGTGCATAAATATTCAAAATTAGAAACTGATAAATATTAAGTTTCTTTTGGGGTTTTTTTTTCTTTATTTTTAATAAATTATTTTTAGCATAAACTAAAGAATATATTAGCTTACTTGTTGTTTTCTGGCTGATAATCTTTTCTTTTTTAAATATACTAGTAAAAGCACTGTGGTGAAAAACTTTTTGGGGAGAAGAGTTTTGGATAATTCACACGTCTCAATTTTGTTTCCTCATAACTTACAGAAAAATGGGTATTTTTCAATGAATTCTCGACAAATAACTTTCAGGTGGTTTACATTAGGATTGTATAAAAAATCTTTTTAACTGGTAGGAGGGATGGATATTTCATGAATCTTGATTTAGTTTCCTCATCATTTTAACAATTTAACAACAATTATGTTGAAAAAAAGTTACCTTTGAGACCCATGTGATCCTTGCTATTTCTAACATACTAAATGACCACATAGGGATGGACTACCTTTGAGTTTGTATAAAGAAAAGAGATTAAGATTGTAATAAAATAACTAGATGCATATATTCAACTGAAGAATCTTTTGATCCCTAAGAGAGATTGTGCCAATGTTGCCTATAACAAAAAAGGTTTTGAATATCAACCAATAAAGCCAAACTATGATCCTTCAATATGCAGTTTTCCAGTAATTCATTTAAAATCATTGAGGCAACTTAAAACTAAAGCTTTCACATAAGATGTTTCCTTTCATATAAGTCCCCAATTCAATAATTTCTACATGTTAAAGCTAGTTTTGTCTTAATTCTGTGATAATTATATAAATAATTGTAGCAGTTATATACAAAGCCCTGAACTTTAAAATAATTTAAGCGTGTAGGAGTTATTTAAAAATGACATCTTAGTTTCATTATAATCATCAGTACTATTTTAACCAAAGACAAGTAGCCTGTAAGTCATTTTTGGTTATTTAAATAGAAGCAAAACTGCTAACATTCTCTTATTCTCTTTTAGTTATCACTAGCAACTTATGGGTAAGTTGTGTCCTTTTACACTCTCATCAGCTGTTAACTCTTCTACTTTGACATTGTCCAGAGAGAATAACATCTGTCCATTAAAAAAAAAAAATTCTATTTGTTTCTGTCCATTATCTGTTTGTAAACATTTTGACTTTACAAGCACAAACTTATGTATATATTCTTACAAACACTTTTATAAAAATTCTGCCTTTATTGAAACGTTGAATTATATATGCTTTCAAATCTGCACTCAGAAATCTGCTTATTGGAATAACATGCTTATTGAAACATTCAACCAACAAGAATAAAAGAGACTTATTTTCTGTTAGTATGTTAGAAACAAAAGGAAAATATTTATATATACTTCATCATTGCTGTTATCTCTACAAACTCTCCTTTTGATTTCCTATAAGTATCTGAACTACAGTTCCAAGTTTTAATAATTAGGTCAATATGTTAACAAGTAAATGAGGAATTATTATCATTATTAGCTTAATATTGCCTTTTCATGCCAGCATGGCTTAAACAGATTTCTCAGATATGATCTAATTATCACTTACTTAATACTCATTTTTCCTATCTTTACCATGAGAACACCTCACCTGCTACAACTAAATATTGGTTGATTTCTCGCTTCAAACATAATCTTGATTTATATTATCTGTCCATATGAATACCATTAACTCTTAGGTATAGATTAGCCAATTCTTCAGTGACTAGCCACTTTATCAACACATACATAGTTAATTTATATGTTAACAGTTCATATTCAACAGATTTTGCTCAACTCATTTGTTTCTTGTCACTGTAGGTCATCAGCATGCCTACTTGTATTTCACAGTTATATATTATCATACTTGCTATCCAGCAGAAGACATGTCTCATAAAGCATGTCTTTGTGTGTGTGGGTGAATAAATAGACATAGACTGAGAGTGTATTTCTAAAAGAAGCAGTAGTTAAAATGTTAAAACAAAGTGTTGGATTAACAAAATAAAACACCCATCATATAAAAGTGGAATGGCTTGGTTACGGGTTAACATTTTTTCAGTCCTTTGATAAACATGAAATAATTAATAATTTACCAACATAAACAGTGAAATAATAAACCATCTGGTTTGTAGGTTATGATAATCCTCCAACTGATTCTACCTATGCTATAGGTTAACTTAATCAAACCTAAATTTTATTTTGTGTTGGTGGAGAAAAACTATTTATTTGAAGTAAATAATACCATATAATTAGAGCAGTTCAGAAACAAGCAATTTAGTTGAGAAATAGAAATGAAGAAATCTGTACTGTTTAAAATTAAATTTAAAATGTCATAAATGAGGTTACAATAAAAGTGGAACTCAGATGAAAGGTGTAAGTGAACGAAAGCACTCAGTTCACACTAAGAAATGGTAACTAAAAGAAAGAGTCACTAACCATAAAACCATAAACAGAACAAACACACAATACTGAAGATGCCTGTTTCTCTGATACTGTTTATGCCAGATAACAACAATTGCAGACAAGTGAAAAAATGTGCCAAGATCTCTTCTACCCATGCCAATATGGTAAAATGGATGTAAAATGATGATGAGTATGAAAGATAAGAATATGGAATTCTAAAAGCACTGTTAGAAGATAAGGATGATACAACAATAGGAAACTAAAATTGTCAAGTTCACATAAATAATGTCAGAAGGTAGTTCACAATGGTAACAGCATTTTAAAAATTATTCCATCAATATTCTTAAATGAAAACATTTGAAATACTTTTAGACATTATTTTTGTATAAAGGAATGCTACAATATGGTGGTGAAAGCTACTCAAAATCAAGAAAGCATGAAAGCTCTAATCAGGACAAACCCAAGAACATTTGGACCCACTTATGAAATGATACAGGAACACGATGTATAAAAGGATGCATTATTACAGAACCATAAGAACTAGACATTAAATAATGGTGAGAGAAGTTTAGTGAGAGTTTCTTTTCTCTTGTGATCCTCATCATTGCTTAAATGTCTATTTTCTGCTTTAGTATGGGTTAAACAAATCTGCAAGAAAGACTTGATGACAATAGTGAGGACAGTGATGCAGTTTCATAAATGGAAATATTTATAAGTTACAAGGTTAAATTGATATTGTAAGAAGCTCTCAATAGAATAATCTTAATATATTTTGTTTAAATAACGATAATAAACACCACCGTCAATTTCAGTTAATAAAAAAAGAAACAGGAAACAATAGAAAAGGGAAAATCTATTCTCTTCACAATACAGATGGAAACAAAACAAAATTCAAGTAGTAAATACTGACACAAACCAGAGAGAGAGAGTGAGAGCGAAAGAGATTTGTTGTATAGAAGTTTGGTAAAGAGCTGTATGGTAGTTAAAATACTGCAATTTTTTTGCATAACTATGTTAATCAGTGCAGTACCAATGCAATTAGAGACCTTCGCATTTATGAGTGGCCAGTGTATCAATTCCATATAGAAATCATATGAAGGTATAGGTTCAGCCAAGGCAGAAAGAAAACAATAAATGGTTCTGAACAGCATGATGACAAATAATTAAGATATATTTTAAATTATTAAACTTTCCCTTATATTTTTGTTCTGTATTCAGGAGTATATGGCAAGTGAAATATTCCAATTTCAGTGTACCACAACTAATGATGGTTGTAATTATGTCTGAAACTACAATGGTTTTTTTTATTAGATGTGTTACTTTGATAAGTTTAAGGTTTTATGGAAAAATTCTTATACTGCATGAGTAAATATCTTTTAGTAATATTAATGTATTTGTCAGTTGTTCTATTTATAAGAAAATCACTGGAAAATGTAAATTATGAGATAATGGACTGGTTCAGACAGCTAGCCACATGTAACATTCTAGATAATATTTCTTAAAACTGCAATGACTGGATGTGGCAGTATTGAAACATTTACCTGAAGCAACCATTAACAAGGAAGACAGAGAAAGATTTATGAACAAAATAATTTATAGAATAAACTACAAATACAACAAATCCACTTAACACAAAAACTAAGGTATGAAAAATAAACATTCTTCTGTCAAAATGTACATGAAAATCATTCACATAGTGTCCTCAATAGATAAGCAATAACTTACATTTTCAAACTGAAATACTTAGATTTAAAGACTAGATTCATATGGAAGAAGTATAATTTATGTTGCAAATTACATCAAATTATGTAATCCATACAAAAACACTTTGCTGATTTGCTAACTTCTTTCAATAAGTCCTGAGGAAATCAAAGTACAGCATATTGACAGTGTCTACATTACCTCCAATCTTCACCCAAAGTCACTAAATTAACTTTGAGCCTAATAAAAAGTTGGAAAGAAAATGATTTACTTTCAAAACTATGAAAAATTGTAAAAGAACAAGAATAAATCTGTAGAGAATCTCCCTTCTCTACACCAAAATCTACTGATTTCGATTAAATATTGTTCCCATTCATCAACTCTTATTATCGCACAAAGACAAGTCATATTTGTCCAGGAAGCATGATGTATTCTAATTTCTTTCTCAAAAGCGGTGTCTGCACTTACAGGGAATCCGCTCTTCCATCTGGATATATACAAAGAATTTCAGTTGATCTGGCCTGTATCTCTTTCCTAGCCTTAAATTTTCATCTGCTGTCTCTACATCCCCAATCATCAACAGTTGTTCGACTATATCTCAATCTTTTAGGGATATTACAGGATATTTATCTCAGCTCACCTTTTACTGATCTTTGTTGACTCCAAAACACAAGTCCTCTTGGCTTCTGAACATCTCTAACACCAACAGAACTGGGTTGAAACTCTATTTGCTATTCTGAATTACCTGCTTCACTGACTTCTATTCTTAATCAAAAACAACTTTAACATCTTTCTGAGTGCCAAACCAAACTTTTACTCAATAATCACTGTTTCTGCTGTCATCCATCTACTAAATCAGAGTTTCTAACCATTACTTTGTCAAGTTAACCTACTTCTCATAATCTTAATGACCTTCCAAAACCACTGGTATTTTTTAATCAACTAAATAGTTGGTATTCCATTGACTCTATGTCAATTAATTTTGGCAGCAACTATGTTTCACATCTGATTCATCTATCAGGTCTTGATGTATTCTTTCATTACACTCAAGAAATAGTTCCTATCCTCACCAAACTCACTCTGTACAGAGGTCAAGCCAATCTAGAAACCTGTAAAATTGTGCCTCATTCCCAAGAAAGCAATCTCTGCCTCTACTAGCTACTTTCAAATTATCTTCATTATCCTTACCACAAACCTTAACTTCCAATATTGTAAAGAGGGTAGAAACTTGTGAACAACCTACTCTTTCATCATCTTGAGATTTTCTCCCCTATCAGTGACTACCAGTATGGCTTCCTTAAGGCCAGATCTATTAGAGACTTGATCACCTATTTTACACACTAGTGTTATGTCTGTCATAAGAACTTCCATGCTTAGTTCCTACATATGAGTTTCTTCTCTAGTCATTTGCAAATCATGCAGAAGCTTCTGCTAAAATGGTAAGAGAAGAATTTTTGAGAAATGAAACAATTTAGATCTCTTGGGCAGCTCTACTTCGTCAAAGGTATTATTTATTTATTATTTTATATTTTACTCAGTCAGTCCTTTTTTGCTGAACCACTAAGTTACAGGGATGTAAACAAACCAACATTAGTTGTCAAGTGGAGGTAGAGAATAATCATAAACACACACATACATACATGGTCTAATCAATAAGTATCCGGACTGTTGCCATATTAACAAAGTTAAAGCATGCAGAGTAAAGCTGTTTGGCACAGATTGACCTTCAACTCTGCTGTGCATGCACACTAAGTTTCAACATTCTAGCTCACTTCGATTGTTTACAGCAGTGCTTAAGAAGGAAGGTGTGTAGTGTGTGATTATTGCATCAACCATAACAGAATAACAGAAAGTTGAGCAGAGAATCTACATCAGATTTTGCCAAAGGCTTGGCAATACCTGCTCAGAGCCCTACACAAAGTTTTTGACACAATCAAGATCTTGTGCAACTGATACCCAAGTGTCTTTTTGGTCAGCTGAAAGCAGTTTTGGCACAAACTTGGCAGACATGCATCTCATAACCAAATCTTCAGTGATAATGGACTGAATTGAGCCATAACTAATCTGCATATCTTCTGATAACTCACGGATGGTGGTTCCATGATTTCCCCTCACAGCTGCAAGCACATTTGCAATGTTTTTCTCAGTTCTGCTAGTTGCAGGTCTCCCAGAACATTCGTCAATAGCGACATTTTTTCGGCCATCTTGGAAACGTCTGAAGCACTCATACACTCCTCTCTATACACTTTCTGCAACTTTACGTAAGCCTCTGAGCAGGTATCTCCATGACAACTTTCTCTATCATGGTCAATGCAGTGATCACATGTTACACACCTTCTTTCCAAGCACTGCTGTAAACAGCAGAAGTGAGCAAGAATGTTAAAACTTAGTGCGCATGCACAGCAGAGTGCAAGGTCAATCTTTGCCAAGTGTCTTAGCTCTGCGTGCTTTAGTTTCATTACTATGGCGACAGTTCGGATACTTATTGATCAGACCTCGTATACACACACACAACAGGATTCTTTCAGTTTCTCTCTACCAGAGCCATTCACAAGTCTGAAACTATGTAGTTGAGAAGATCAAATATCCTGCCTGTGATATTATTTGCTTAGTATGTAAGAGAAAAAAGAAACTTTCTAAATATCTGTACTTCTCGAAAAGGTATGTTGACATAGGTAGTTTAAAAAATTATATCCCTGAATCAGTAACCACTTAAAAACTATAAAGGTTTTATATTGATGGCATCAGTTAAATTGACTGCACAAACTAATAAATATTAACAGTAAAACACTACTTATATGTTTTCTCGTACCACCTGATTGTGACTCAAGTGTTATTCCTTTTTCTTTATGGGTAAATACTCATCTGTTGGAAATTTGCTCTCTGATTTCATTACCTCTCACCCCACCCCTGATTTCTTTTATTCTAATCTGATATTAAACTTGTAATTATGAAATTCTGTAAGTTTAAATCATCTGATACTGAATTTATTTGATTGGATGTAAGTAGAATGCTCTGAAAAGATATTATTGAGCGAAGTGACTCACTCTGATGTTCACGATTACATACTTATACATGGTGGGGCAGAAAGGACAGACAATTTTGAAAAATTCATGAAATCATTAATTTTAGCTGCAAACAAATTTTATTGACATCAATGTGTTCACATTGAATTAGCATTTGTCAAAATCATGTAGTGCCCGTTTTCATTGATGCATTTCTGAAGGTGTTCCTGGAAGTTGGCCTCCACTCTCTCCAGCATTGCTCTGCCAATATGGGTGACTTCCATGTGAATAGCTTCCTTCAAATCATCCAACATACAAGGCTTATATGTATACACATGTGCCTTGAGGTTTCTCCACAAGAAATAATCACACATGGACAAATCAGGGGACTGAGAGTGCCAAGGAATGTCAGCAAACCTGGAAATGAGGCAGTCACTGAAGAGAAGGTGAAGAACATCTATTGATGTTCTGGCTGTGTAGGCCATTGCCCCATCCTGCTGAAACTACACATGTCAAATAGGAATATGTTTTCGTTGTAATTCAGGCACAAAGAAGTTGTTTATCATCTCAATTTAATGCTTGGAGTTCACATTAACAGCATTTCCATTATTGTCTTAAAAAAAGTAAGGGCCAATGATGGCAGCTTTTCCAACAGCACATCAGACTGTCACTTTTGGGCTAGGCTGGGCTGCGCTATGCAGTGGTCTTTTGTGCAGTTCTCTTGGATTTTTAAGAGCCCAATAACAACAGTTCTGTTGATTCACCATGCCATTGAGATGAAAATGAGCTTCATCACTCATTAACAGAATGAGGTTGTCATTTGCCACAAAAATTATTTCCATCTGATGTGTGAAGTTAAGCCATGGTGCATATGGTTTTAACTGTTTCCCAATGACCAATTTGTATGGGTGGAAATGCAGGTCTTCATGCAAAATATGCCTCACCAATTGATTACCAATGCCAAGTTCAGTAGAATGTCTCCAAGCAGAGCAATTCAGACTCCTTATCAAAGCGTGTCTGATATGTTCCACTTTTCCAGAGTCTGTACTGTTTGTAGCACCTCTACCAGTCTCCTATTCATTAGTGTACCTCGTGTACAAAGTGCATTCACCCAACATAAGATTGTGTTATGGGTGGGAACAACCTGATTTCGGTGAATGTTGAAGTGGTGCCTAAACTCATGCTGAACCGTCGTGACAGACTCATTATTCTTCATGTAACTGTCATAGGCAAACACGTGATGCTTTATCATCCACAGTGCCATGATTTCACCTGAAAAGAAAAAAAAGTGCTAACACACCACAGGCCAAATGGTAACTGTCGGACATATGTTCCTCCCCATGGGGCTGAGTAATAGCCATTTCAAAAACATCCGTCCTCTCTGCCCCATCCTGGAGAAATAATGTTGGTTAATGGGCTAATCTATAAATAAACTTACTTACTTAGATGCTTAACTGTTGATAACAAATTATCTTCTTATAAAGTTATTTCACCATAAGTTTACATAGCACATACCACAGTGTTCAGTTGGGTTCTGATAAGGTATTTACTGCTTTTGAGGCAAGCAGACAACTGTTTCAGTTCAAACATTTTAGTCTTGGTCTTACAAATAATGTTGCACATATACCTACTTAGACAGCTGTTATGAAGCTTGTCCAGGCTAAAAAGAATAAACACATTGCTGAATGCAACTGAAAGAGGAGATTCAGAGGCTGCCAAAATCAAAATAATTAACTTGTAGCGTCCTTTTCTCAATCATAGCTTTTCTTAAGCTATGTCAAAAAGATTTTAATGTGATATTTGAGGCTACCAAAAAGAGGTGTTACTTTCTCTTAGACAGGCAATTTACCCTAGTAACTGATCAAAAATCTTTTTGTTTATATGTTTTGATACAAGACAATAAAAATTAGAAAATATCACATTTGCAATTAGAAATTATACCATTGTTTTGAATCCCTTATTACTGTCTTAGTTGCACTACCACATAACTTTTGTGTTACTACTTTACAGAGTAACATCTCAAAACTCTACAAACCTCTCTGTCATACTTGTATTACAAGATTAATGGATTTTATTCAGGTTCAAAATCTTTTATAATCAATGTGTGATGATAAATGTATTTCTAGATGTCATGTCAAAAGATAAAGCCACAATATTCTTTTCTACTCTAGGCACAAGGCTTGAAATTTTGGGGGGAGGGGGCCAGTTGAGTAGATCAACCCCAATACACAACTGGTACTTAATTTATTGACCCCAAAAAGATGAAAGGCAAAGTCGACTTCGGCGGAATTTGAATTTAGAATGTAAAGACAGACAAAATACCGCTAAGTATTTCATTTGGTGTGCTAATGTTTCTGTCAGCATACCACCTTCACAATATTATCATATAGAACCAGATTAACTCATCAGATTTCTGAATCCTTTGGTAGCATAAAAATTGATTTCTCTTGATTGTTATCAAAGAATATTCTCATTTTCCAATTGGTTACTGTGATAGTTGCATTGGGTTGCTGATTTAGTATCTTGACATATATCTAGAACTCTCAAGGGAAGTCTCATGCAATCATGTGGAAATCATGAGATGAGAAATGAACAAGCTGGCAGCCATAAAAAGGGTGATACCACTATGCACAGGGAGGATGTTAGGAACTGTACAGTATGGCCCTCGGAAGTGAGCTGTATAACTTGCAGTTATGAACATTTTTCTATAAGAATGAAACACATGTGGGGACGAGGATGAGATCAGGAAAACATTTAGACTTGAACATGGAAGAAACTAATGCCTGGCTGAAACAGTTTGAAGCAAAAATTGAAGATGTCAAAAAGAAGCTAACATTTCTTTCTATCTGTGGAGCTGAAGCCATAATGAAGTTAAAAGATGTTCTTTTTCCAGTAAGTCTTCAGAACGCAACATACCAACAAATAAGGAATGTGTTAAAACAACTAATAAAGCCGAAAGGACTGTTAATTGTAGACAGATTAAAATTATTCGAAATAAAGCAACTAGAAGTCAATCAACGACTTTCTTAGAATTAGTTCTCAAGCTTCGTTTTGTAATTTGAATAAGTTGAAAAAAAATCCAAAAGAGGAACTCATGAAACTCATTTTCATCACAGGATTGTTGTCAGCAGAATTAAAGTTCCAAATTTTGGATCAGTTCCAGTGTCATTCTAAAATGAAATAGCTGCTCTCACATCCACCATAGAAACGGAAACACTGTTTGTGAGTAGTCGACAAACAATAACAGACTTTAAAGTCAACAAGAATACCCGCAGTCGTGACATTGTAGTGAAATATCGAAATTGTTGGCATACATACAAAGCTCATGCGTATCCAGCATATGGAAAAAATTGTGATAAATGTGGCAAATTAAAGCATTTTGCAAGATTTTGCCAATCTAAAAATGATCACCATGTGGACAACATAAATATATCTCCAAGCGAGACTGGATCTGTCGATAGTTTGTTGCTAAACGTGAACAATGAGAGTGCAGGTAACATGGGTTTTTCCAAATGGAGAAGATGAGCACTCTTACTGTAGATACATCATTGATTGCAGTAGCTGGGATTGCAGTAGTGCTATCCCAGGAAGAACACCCAGTAGCATTCATAAACCACACCTTTAGCCAGGCACAACAAAATTGCTCAAACATAGAGAGAGATGCTTATGCAGTGGTATGGTGCATAGATAGACTGGCATTTCCTTCTAGGAAAGCAGTTTTATTTGGAAACAGATCACCAGCCTTTAAAGGATTTAGATGTATCTTGATGTGCTTCACAAAAAATAGTCAGGTGGAGTTTGATTCTATCACAGAATGATTTTGTCATTAAGCATGTTCCAGGTAAAGTATTCAGCACGTTGATGCCCCCTCTCGCTTGAGGTATAATGAAATTAACAATGGTGATATAATTTTCTTTGCTTCGAATTTAGACAAATGCGACAGTGCATGGCAGGACATTGATCCCATAATGATGGAAGGCATCCCAAAACAACTAAATGCAAATGCATTATATAACAAAATAAAAGAAAGGATTTAACAGCAAAATTGGAGACCAGTCTTGAATCTGGAACATACATTTGTTAAAGAGAAGGATTTTCTAACAGGCAAAGATGGCTTACTATAAAATAAAAATCATCCATTTTTTCCAGCACCTTATAGAGCTGCAGTATTAGCTAAAATACACAAGACACACATGGGCGTTCAACAAACAATTAAGAAGGCACGACTCTGTGTTTGGTGACCTGGGTTGGCTTACTCGGTGGAGACGTTTGTCAAATCTTGTGATAGTTGCCAGAGAGTTAGTCCAAATTTAGTAAAAGCAAATGATTCACGGCCTATTTCTGGGCCCTGGGAACATGTGCATACCTGTGATTGTAGATGCCTATTCAACATGGATCAAGGCATTTTGTGTCCTAATCACTCAACTGAGGTGGTAAAAAACATTTTGGTGTACCCACAGCTTTAGTATCAGACAATGGACCTGAATTTGTTGAGTTAAAAAATATGTTGTCATCAGTAGGTTGCAGGAAAACTGAGACACCTGCTTACAGTCCAGCATCTAATGGTGCTACTGAAAGGTCCGTACAAACTGTGAAAGCCGTATTGAAGCCTTCTGATCCAAAGACAGGGAATTTTGACAACTACCTGAACAAAATTCTGTTCAACCATCAGTGCCTCAGGTGGTTGTAAATTATCACCAGCTGAAAAGTTAATGAGGGTTGCTGTAAACCCATTCTTTGAAATAGGTGATGATGTAATACACAAAACCATGTTCGACAAGGTTGCATCCAAGGCAAAATATGTGATACATGATGGAAAGAATACTGCATGGATTAAGGAGGGTCACCCACTGCAATTAGTGGCAGTTGAGCAACTGGCCCCTCTAAACACACAAGAACCAGAACCAGAATTGAGCACAACACCTGGCACAATGTTTCATGCTGAGTCTGTAAGGATGCCTACCAGTGACAGTGCAATCATATCAAGTCCCCAGGCTAGGCATGACACCAATACCAGAGATGTAGAAGAGGAGCAGCCTATTATTGACGATACTGGCTGTCAAAGATTGAACACGAAAATTTCATCAAGTCCTCAAATGAGGCAAAGTGCAAGAATTGCAGCAGGATGTAAAAAGCCAAAATGCTTCGAGGAGGAATGTGATAGTTGCATTGGGTTACTGATTTAGTATCCTGATATATATAGAACTTTCGTGCAATCATGTGGAGATCATGGGATGAGAAATGAACGAGCTGGCAGTCATAAAAGGGGTGATACCGCTATGCACAGGGAGGATGCTAGGAACCGTACAGCATGGACCTTGGAAGTGAACTGTATAACTTGCAGTTATGAACATTCAACATATTTTCTATAAGAGTGAAACAAAACAGTTACCCATGTCACAAAGTTTCTTCAACTGTCCATATTTGCTTGACCATGTTAGTTTCTGTCTTTGGTTCATCTAGGTATGGCCTCTCAGATACAGGAACTTCCTTCAGATCTTCCAAACTGAAGTTTTTCCTTAAAAAATGGTCACAGAAATGCACATGCCAATTTGACTTCCCTTATATAGAAATATTCTGGTGAGGATGTACATTTGTAAAATGGACAATTCTTTAGTCTCAAGAAAGTTCATTATGCTCACATTTATTCTCTAATTTGTTGAGAATATACTGTAGCAATTAGATTCTTAGTCCCATCAAGAGATTTTCTAGATATGCTTTAGCATGATAAAACTTTTCCAACCAAATGTATGGAAATTGCTGAAAACTGCCCTGGCTTGTCTATTGTGACTCGTGATAGAGTCCTGACACAGTAACCTGATAAGCCCTGACAGAACCTTCCAAAGACTTTGCAGTTCTACTCACATTAGAAAACCAATTGAAAGATATAGTCACACTCATAGAAAAATATTGTGAGATATTGCTCTAATGATTTACCCATTTGGTCATTGATACTGTTCTAATAATGTTGTATATGTGGTTTAGTGGTGGTGGAGAATTTCAGGCTATTATAAAACAGTGGATTCTGCAGCTATAGATGCTTTATAAACTGCTTCGGAGAATTTTATCTGTAAAAGTCAGTAAAACCTTTAGTGAATTAAATCTTGCTTTAAACTGACTAACCTCTTAAGGTATTCTTATTTCAAGCAGCATTTCAATGTTTTATTTTTTTGTTTCATTTTTCACTGATTGCTAGTATGTATAAGAATAAATTATTAGTCAATTACTAGAGACCTTTGTTGCTTACAGAATCAAGGATTTGACAATGTAAAAAGATGCTATTAGAATTTATGTGGGAAATGAGTGATTAATGAACTATATATTCACTTTTTCCAATATAACACCCTTGATTTGCTCACGTTTGCCAAGTAACAGTTTCTCATGACTATATTTATCTCAAATAGAATATTCTTTTAATGAACTTTCTGAATACAAACAGGTAAAAAATAAAGTTGAAAGAAACTTATAGTGGTCTAGTTAGTGAGTTTAGATAAATTCTTATGCTGTGACCAGAGATTCTTTTGAAATTTTAAATATACTTCCTTGTGTATCATGAGTACTCAATGAGGGTACACTGAATTTTAATATGCTACATTAGAAGAGGTGTAATGGCACGCTTTTCCTATCTGGAATTAAACCTTTTTTCTCCAGTTGTTGACTGGATCTCAGGTGTCGCGGACTTGGTTTACGAAATGTAATAGATAATCTGGATCTTGTTCAAAACGGGGGCACCAGTTTTCATTTATGTTTTATGTAGTGTTTTTGGTACCGAAAGACTTTCAAACTTCGTATACTTATCTATTTTGTGTTATACAACAGAAAAAAATTTTGTATTCGAATTTATTTCATGTAAAAAATTGTCTTATTTCGATAATTTCAACCAATCACTGACAAGTATTCAGCTGTTTACAAGTTACTCCTTTGGCAGTTTAAGCGGTGTAAAGCGTATTTAATCTCCATTACTTCTGACATTTTGCAGAGGCAACACACGTGTGTTCGTTTTCCCTAACCCTAATTGACTTGCTCCTTCCCTCAAAAACCATGCCTTGTGCCTATAATAGAAAGGTTTATTAGCTACTGCCAATATGCTTCAGCCATTTTTTGACAAGGAAATAATAATTTTATCACCGCCAAAATCGTTTGACAATCGTTTGTTTACGTAGTCAGCACTTACTGTTATTCGGCTGAATGGACGTCAGTCATTGGTTGAAATTACAGAAATACGACAACTTTAACATGAAATAACTTGCGATGTACGTTTTTTTTGTTAAGAAGACTAAGAGAAAAAGATGTTTTATATGACACATTCTACCGGTGTCCCAAGTTTCAAAGTGTTTCGTTAAGAAAATACTGGTGCCCCCGTTTTGAACAGGATCCGATAATCTGAGTACTGCTTAGTCATCTTTCATTGAAGAGCAAATTCCTGGTTCACTTAACACACTTTTCTCAAAATAATGTTAGAAATCAGTCGTGCAGAAAGGTGTATCTCTCTGCTTTCCTAACGTCCTCTTATTAAGTACTCATTACTTTCAAGCTTTTCATAAAAAACTGTCGCTAATCTATATTGAACACACTACACAATAATGGATAACAAAGTAAATGTTAGATTACGGTCTTACTACACTTGAATTGACATGCTTCATAAAGAAAACTTGTCTGAAGCAAAAATTGCCTGATGTATAAGTATTACATATCGGTGTGTGTGTGTGTGTGTAAACATCGGACATTACAAAATCAGAAATGCATACAACTATTAAAGTAATTGAAATAGCACAATATCAACAATAAATTCATTTTTATGAAATTCTCAAACAAACGTCACTCAAGGTTTGAAAATTGCTTCAAAATATTAATAATGATTTAATTATAAGTTTTTGTGAGATTTGGGGTGGGGTTCGAATAGATCGGGAGGTTTGTGGTTTTACATTAGTTAACTACTAACAGTAATTAGTGTACTTAAACATTTACATTCAACACACAGACCCGCGGAAATTAATTCAATAACACTCAGCAAAAAATAATTAACTGAATTAATAATGGTTTATTTAGTTATTGTAACAAAAGAATTCTTACGGATCTATCTGACTACTATCCAGCCATGAAATAAGCGGAAAATGTTTCAAGCCTAAGTGAAGTCGATGACCCGATTCAATCTACATGTCCATATATTTCTATATTTAGTGACAACGTGTCCAAAGAGTTTCGATTTTCTCAAGATTGAAAAGAAAAATTATAACAGCTATACAAAAATGGATATGATAAATATATACTATTTACTTTTATCTCATACATCTGGTTTGTTTATTCATCGGAATTTTTTTTTTATATACCTGAAGCAAACATTCGCGCACATGCACGTCAATGTATATGTACTTTTTTCAGTGTTTAAACAAAGAAACTTTTTAGTAGATGTTATCAATAATGTTTAGTTACGATGAAAAATAAAATGCAAACAAAACAAAACAAAAATAAGCTGACTGTTGATAAGGAGTATATATATATATATATATATATATATATATATATATATATATATATATATATATATATAAGTACGTGTATACAAAACATACCTTAATTCAGCGTCATTTGAGTAGAATCGTTTGACAAGAAACAAACCAAGACTTGGCAAAAGTTCTTTAAGTTCTGCAGGCGGATAGCAGTAAAATTCGGAAATTGCTATAAGTAACTTCACGCAGAGAATTAGAAAATTCTTTGTACATAAAAATGTTAAGAAAAATATTTTTGAAATAATATAATCAATTTCGGAAAAATAAAGTATGCATGATTTCCTGCTTAAAATTTTCGAAAGGGAATGTTTCTTGAGGTCCTATATACACGAATAAAAACAAACTAGTTTTTCCACAACACATTTGCCTTAAGAAAACAGGTTTTTTTTTCCTCATACAAAACTATTTGACTGAGTCCACTGTTTGCAAAAGTTTAAGAGCGCGATTGAAAAAAGTTTTAATCTGCCCGAAGCCCACCCTGTTGACGTGACAAACACAATGCGTGACCCTATAACCACTCCTCTCCAGTATACCCGCATTGCTATTCAATAACCTATTTACTGTTTTTCAATCAAGATCTGATCATTTTTAAGCATGTACATGTATAGCGAAGTAAGAAAGTGGGATAATTTACAATTGTTCGTCTTTAAAATAAACTAATAATTTCATATTTGCCAGTAAAGTCCAGATCTATTTGATTCAGTTGAAAAGTCGAAAAACGGGAACATATCCCAATATGTAAACAGGTATTATTCTTAGCAGTTGACGTTTCACCTGACATAGCAACTTCGGTGTTAGTTTACAGGAGTGACTTACAAAAATAATTTTCCGACAGGATAATCCAAAACGGATATTATAGTTTAAGCAGTGTATATATGAATGTGTGTGTGAGTCCTGTTTATGAACGTGAAAAAAACTGATTTTCACTCAGGCTTTGCAAACAAGCTCTTTAGATTCGCGGAAGTCGAAATATATTGACAGAGAAAAATACTTCACTTGGTAGTCGTAATGTATTGGATATTAAATTTATTAAAAAAATGGCAACGGAAAATTAAAGAAAAACTGAATAATTGAACAGAGGTGCAAGCGTCGCTGTGTTACAAGAAACTTGCTTCCCAACCATCTGGTTCTCGGTTCAGTTACACTGCATGGCATCTTGGACCGGACCGACCAAAGCCTTGTGAGTCGATCTGGTACACAGAATCTGTAAGAAGCCCGTTGCATATATATGTGTGTGGGTGTGTGTGTCTTTATGTCTGTGTTTGTCTCCCACCCCCGTTTGACAACCGGTATGTTTACACCTCGTTCTATTCGTCTCTTTTGCGGTTCGGCAAAACACCCGATAGAATAAGTACCAGGCTAAGAAAAAAAAAAAAATACTGGGGTCGATAAATTCTACTAAAAATTCTTCATGGCAGTGCCCCAGCATAGCTGCAGTTTAATGACTAAAACAAATTAAAGATGAGTAATTGAACGTAATTAAGTTCTGTAAAGGAAATATGAAAAGATATGATTGACTTTTTTTTTTAAATGTAAAGCTTGAAGGCACATGATTTTAATAAAACATATTCAGCTTTTATAAAACATGTATTTGAAGTAAATAATAAATGAATATCAATATTTAGAAGATGGTGATAGCACGTCTTTTCTTCCTGTCTAAGTATTTTTGACTTTCAGCATCCATGCTGAAGCGGTTATGAAATAATATACATAATTAAAAAAGAATTAAAATCTATTTTCCATTAGAAATTTAATCTATTGGAAACATAGAAAAAAACTAATTTTCTACGTAAAATATAAAGAACTTGGAGAAATTTGTTTAAAGACAAGAGTTACTTCAGAATCTAAAATACAGGTATACGTATGTACGGGTGCATATACATACACCTGTTACATCCCCAAGCACTTACTCTTCCTACCTCTTCTTCTACATACACATATATATGATTATATAAACGCATTTCTTATTGTAGCAAATTGAATTTTGAATATGATGTGCATCTTATTTCAACAACCTCGACCGTTAAACAGTAAAACTAATTAGCAAAGCAAAGTGAGATAAACAGAGTTATGTACCTTGTTCAATATCACATGCTTGTTCTTAAGTTTGCACTCAACTGTAAAATTTCACAGCAGTTCTTCAGTCACTCATACGAATAATTCAAATATAACAATCGCTATAAAGGTGAACATAAGGACTGACGGATCAAACGATCCTAAAAACGAAATAGTAACCAAATTAAAGCACAGTCAGCTTGATATTGTTGGAACCGGAAAAAATTGTTTGATTCTGAAATTTAGTTGTCACTTAACATCAATGTGGTAAGAAATAGTCTTCTGTGGACCATTGATGAGTAGTTCACAAATCCAGGGCCCAAAATAGATTTTCACTTTTATGCCCATTGTTATTGGGACAATACTTGCTTTGCTTATTTATTTGCTTGTTTATGACAGCCCATCAAAGCTGATGACAACATCGATCCAGCACATTGTTTCTCATGGGATCGGACGTAGCTGACAAGACTAATACGAGACAGGCAGATCCTGTGACCCTGAACAACAGCTGCAAGGGGTTGCTGACAACGTCTCCTCTCTTCATGCAGTCTCCTGCGTCCTGTTTCAAAGTGCTCTACTCTAGCATCCCACTCGGATCTCCATGCCCTCAGATTAACCATGGACTCCAACCGGTTGGGAGGGACACCACATAAAATGAAAGACCACTTGAGATGATCATGAAAACGAAGTTTTGGATGTCCATGTCTCGATCACGCTGAAGAGGACCATCTTTGGCAGCTGGTTACCTGGCATCTGAAATCACGTGACTAACCTAGCTGAGAAAACAACCACGGATGCAGACCTTAATGCTGAAGATCCCAACCCTCAAGAGGATTTTGGTATGAGGCACCTTGTCCTTCCACATGAGACCGAGGATACTGTGATTGAATATGGAACGCTTCCAGTTGTCTAATCTGGTGCTGATAAAGGGTTAACCACTCAGACCCATATAGGAGGGTGGATACAATAAATGGAGATGTTTGTGCTTGTTCTACGATTTTCTTATTTTGAAAGACTTCATTTGCTGTCTCCTGAAAGATGCAGAGTTGATCTGACAGTGTGTCTCCTCATCAAGGAGTCCAGTGTTAGAGATTGTGCTCCCAAAATAGCAGAATGAGTCTACCAGCGGTAGAGGAGCATCATCAATAAGGAAAAGTTGAGGGGGAGGTTGGTACCAGAAAGCTGACTGGAGAACTTCAGTGTTTTGATGATTTACCTTGAGAAGACAGGCTGCAAATATCATGTCAAAAGTGCTTCTTTCTTATCGAAATCCACACTGGGACTCAGGCATAACTAGATTGATAACCTGAAATAGATGTCAGAGGAGAATACGTGAAAGGATCTTGCCGGCGTTATCCAGAAGAGAGATTTCTCTGCTGTTGCCACACTCTGTACGGTCTCCCTTGCACTTGTAGATTGCGACAATTTTGGAGTGTTTCCATCTGTTGGGTATAGTCTTCTACAAACAAAGATTGGAGATGTGAGGTGAGGTGAGGCCTGCCATACTTGTAAATCTCACCCAATTCCCATCATCACCGGGAGCAGGGCTGGATCAAGGTACCAGCAACTTGAGTAGTTGCCTGGGGTGCCAAGGAGGTCATGACAAAGACAAGGAAATTTCCATGATTGTCAGCTTGCATGTGCCGAAGTTCAGGTTGCCTGGGATGCCAGCAACCCTAGGGCCAGCCCTGACTGGGAGATTACTTGTCTTGAGACCACAGACGGCCTGTTGGTGTGTTGTCAAGCTCTATCAGGATATCTTTCCATGTTGCATCAAATAAGTACCAGTAAAGTAATTAAATCATGTATATTTCCATCATAATATTTATAGTCTTGTACAAATGTTAGAAATCACTATTCAACATCATCATTTAACGTTCATTGTACGTGCTGGCATTGGTTGGATGGTTTGACCAGAGCTGGTAAGCTGGAAGACTGCACCAGACTCCAGTCAGGTATCATAGCATCCAGCTATGGTTCCTATAGCTGGATGCCCTTCTTAATACCAACCACTCCAAGTGTGTAATGGGTGCTTTTACATGCCAGCAGCACAGACGCCATTTGCACAACACCAGTATCTGCCATGACTGTGATTTTACCTGGCTTGATGTGTTTTCTTCTCAAGCATTACATAATGCCAAAGATCTTGGTCATTGCCTCTGTGAAGCCCAACACTCAAAAGGAGCTTTTCACATGCTATTGGCATCAACCACTTTGATCCATGAGGCCCAACACTTGAAAGGTGCTTTGGGCCTCATAGAGGCAAAGTAATTATTGAACAAATTTAAATTCCATGGATAGCTATTACTTTGTATCCTTAATATAAATATGTTTGCTTCACTATATCATCAGGAAGCTCTTGACAATGTATCAGATTAAATGATATTTTAAAGCTTATATGTTAATACCTTTATAAAACTGTGTGTGGCATATGTTTCTTTCAAAACAAAATGCACAACAAAAATGTCTTTAGAAATAATTAGCTTGAATTTGATTGTTGTTAATGTGTTTTTGAAAGCTTTCATTTCAGGTAAATAGGTTTCTTTTCTTTAGTACATATTTTTTTAATTAGAACATGTGGAAGGAGTAGATCCAGGAAGATGTGGGACGAAGTAGTGAGAAAGGATCTACAGATATTGGGACTTACAGTGGGGATGACACCTAACGGATTGCTGTGCTTGAAAAGATATGTCAAGCTAAGTAAAAGTGTGGCTGTCTTTGCATACAGTCTTGTCCCCTGCATCCCTCTCCAACTGAACATTCCTAATCTTGCAGGTTCGTAGATGCTGGTGCCATATAAACAAGCCTATGCCAGTGCTGCGTAAAAGCACCCAGTACACTCTGTAAAGTGGTTGGCATTAGGAAGGGTATCTAGCTGTAGAAACCATACCAAAATGGACATGAAGCCTGGGCAGCTCTTCAGCTGGCCAGCTCCTGTCAAACTGTTCAACCCATGCCAGCATGGAAAATGGACATTAAATGATGATGATCTGGCAAAATAAAATTTAATAGGATGGTTGGAATGGCAGAAATAGTAAAATACTAGTCTAGCATTTACTTTCACTGAAATAGGTTTTATAAGTATTTCCCTGGAGGCTTATATACAATAACTACCAGTGATATACTGTAATTTGATTCAATGTAGACCCTCCCCAACAAAATGACCTTGAACTTTTTCTAAAGAATACAATTATTAAATTCAATAAACTACTTCCAATCAAAATGTTTACTATGTTTCATTGATGAAGCAATGCTGTAGCATAAAGCGAAGGAATTTAATTTGGTTTTCATACAAATCAAATTCCTGTTAAAATAATATAATAAATGGAAAACAAAAACAAAGTTCAAACAAACAAATAATGGTCTGTATTTGTAAAAATTATTTAGTGAAGTTAGTATGCCATGGGAAAGGAATACTGATGTTTCAGAACTGACAGAGAGATGTGAAGGGGAGCGAGAGAGAGAGAGAGAGATCTGAATTTATGTATGTTGTATAATATATACGTAGAAGCAGTAAAGAAAGGATGGGTGTAAACAAAATGTGCTTGGTGTTTCCATCTTCAGACAAGTTTTACCATGCAGCTTGGATAACATTTGAGAATTACAATAAAGTTATAACTAGGTTTCAGAATGTGGTGATTGTTTATCTTTTTCTTCTGGATATTAAATATATTTGTATTTCATCTCTCTCTCTCTCCCCCTCTTTCTTTCTCTCAAGTTTGACCATGTTGAATAAAGCTATTTTCTAGCTATTCAGTTCAATCTATTCGACAAGAACAAAAAAAAATGACAGATAAGGTGTTCAACCAGGAAAATAGCAGATCTTCCAAGCAAAGGCTTATATGACCCAAGCAATTCATCGCCGTGATCTCAAATTGTCAACACTACCAATGAACATCACAACAAACATATGATCTATTCACAAACTATCGAATGATTTCACTCAATTGGATGGTTACTCTGCCAACGATAGGTGCATTAGTAAATACTGTTGCGCACTATAAAATATTCATTTCACTGGAGTTGATGAATGCATATATCTCAGATTCCATTTGGCTTAATCAATGCTGTTGCTCAGTTTTAATGAATTATGGACAACTTCATAAGAAACAGTAATCTAGTGGATACATTTGTCTATATGGACAATGTTCGTGCCTGTCACACAACACAAACTGAACATGATATTAATCTTACTAAGGTCCTGCAAGCTTTTAAAGATGCCCATGTTACTTTTAACAAGCAGAATCCAACTATAGTAGTACATTCAAGGACTTCCTTGGTTATACTATATCACAAGGATTGACCACACCCTATCTTCAATGACTGAATCCTCCATAAAAGAGTACTCTTCCAAATGATGTAGTCTCTTTTCATCAGCTAATTGATATGTTCTACTTCTACACCAGATTTTCCATTTCTCAAACAAAATTAAACTATAGATGAAAGTAGATACATTTCCACACATAAAAAAAAAAAAAAGCGGTGGAAGGGATTTCTTTAATTCAGTTGAAGAAGGCATAAAATTGTCTGTTATTCTTGCTGTTGATGGCATTATTCATTATTGAGATGGGTGTTTCTGATTTTGCCATTACTGCTCACTTAACAAAATAGGATATGTTGCCATTTTCTCTCATTCATTATGTAGTTCTAAACAGAATCACTCCAATCTAGAAAGAAGCATTTCACAAGTATTGGCAGATATTTCACTCTAGTAAAGGACCAATAATCAGTTAGTTGCACATATGACAACAATTAATGTGGTAAAACTCAAGAACAATAGATGGAGAATTGAACTCACTTGTTACCAACATAATATAATCTACTCCCACAAAAAGAGTATTTTGGCTGATACATTATTGTGAATTTGTTGTTCAGTCTGGAGCATCCAACATTTAATGACTTACATCTCTGTCATCATTGATCCTGGTATCACAAGAATTAATCTTACTTGAAATTTACCATGCTCTCTTGAAGACATCAAGAATTATCTACTGCATATTAAATCTGTACTGAACTGAAGCCTGTATTCTACAAATCACTTAGTTCTACTTTGATAAGACACTAAAAAACCTATGAATACCTCTTATTTGATTTCAAGTGTTTGTTACTTTCATCTCCATGCAATAACCCAGAACCATGTTACTGGGAAGCAAACTTCTTACCATGCAGTAATGCTAGTGCTTGTTTATTAATTTAGAATTAAAAAATTTAGCCTGAGGTCAAGCATAAGTGAGCAGGTTCATGAGTCAAGTCATTCTAGCCATAACCATTGGATTTTTATGGGGTAACTGATGTGATTTTTCTTTGCTTAAGGCACTAAGAATGATATTTAATTAAGATTTGATTGCTATTTCTAGCAGGCTTGGATAGTCATGGCAGCAATGCTTTCCAGCATGTTTGATCAGGTTTCACTTGTGGTTAAACCACCACCAACTTTCATTCACAAGGCTTTGGTTAACCTGGATGATCTTACTTATGGTGTCACACAATGAGATCAAATCTGAAACCACACTGTTATGGTTCAAGGAGATCATTTGGAATAGCTATCACTACCTGATAAGGAATGAGAAGGGCAAGGAATTGGGTGGATTTTTACCTTCATGTTTTTTGTTTTCTTTTTAATATTCCTGCATTTCATACAATGAAAATATGATTATGAAAGAATTTTTTTGTTCAAAAATTTCAACTATTTTTGCATCCCAATCCTTGTTCCCCATAAAGTCCACCAGATTCTAAATGGAAGAACAAATCAAAATGAGTAATTGGAGAATATGCAAGATAATTTTTTGCTAATATTCTCAACCATCATCATCAAGCTTATGCATAAGCATTCTTTCAGTTATAGAGAAGAATAAAAAAATTGAAAACCTGAAAAAAATTTTCTCAGAATCATATATCCAAAAAATTAAACGTGGAATATACTCCAAAAATTATTGAAAATATGTTAAAAAATTACTGGTTGATAGGTTGCTTATTTGACATATCCGTCTTAACATTACTAAATAATGTCAATATACCCATTTTCATTTTGTGATCACAAACCAAAATAATGCCATGTAATTTATTGCAAATTCAAGAACTTTTATATTATGGAAACAGCAAAGTCCTTGAAATAAAGCAGTTATAAGTGAGACAAAATGAAAGATTATGGAAAACAGCAGCAGAAATCTAAAAAGTGAAAACAGCATATTAAATTCAGAAATTATCTAAAATATCTTATTTATCAATAATATTTGTTGTTTTTTTTAAAATTAATGAGGAGTGTTCTTTTATTAAATAAAGAGTTTTCATTATTGATGTGTTTAAAAAAATAGGGTGGGAAGGGATAGAGAATATCTGCTATCCTGTTATATACTATTTTGGGCACTTATTTATCTGAAGAAGAAAAATGGGGAGGGGAAAGACATATTGGCTCTATTAATCAAATATCGATTTCAAATATTTTCAGAAGCAGTACTTATTCTATCGGGTTCATTTGCAGGGACGTAAACACACCATCGGTTGTCAAGCGATGATGGGGGACAAACACAGACACTCGATTACGACGGACTTCTTTCAGTTTCCATCTACCAAATCCACTCACAAGGCTATAGTAGAAGACACTTGCCCAAGGTGCCACGCAGTGGGACTGAAACCGGAACCATGTCCCGGGGTCGATTTACTTGTTTCAGTCATTTGTCAAATGACTGAAACGAATAAAAGAATATATATATGAGTTCTCGGTAGATTTCAAAGCAAGGACAGAAGATAAATAAGCCGCTAAAACGAAAAAATTGTCTTCGTT
This sequence comes from Octopus bimaculoides, assembly GCF_046866305.1. NCBI lineage: Eukaryota > Metazoa > Mollusca > Cephalopoda > Octopoda > Octopodidae > Octopus > Octopus bimaculoides. The sequence continues at coordinate 98,219,150 of NC_142932.1, read as the reverse complement.
GTTATGAATTTAATTATAAGAGCAAGAAACACAAATTCATTTTAATTAAAAATATCGACAGTAATTCCGGACCCAAATTCACGAGATCCATTTGTAAACAACAAAAGTCCTAATCCGACAGTGTCAAAGCAGGAAACTGACGAGGGGTTGCCGCCCCTCAACCCCGACTCCCAATGGGTTTTTGTGTAAACCCGTTAACCTCAATGTTTTTTCATGAACTCTAAAGATCTTGGTCATAATTTGGAATACATTTCCTCCACACACATAAACCCTAACCTTATCGATACACAATGCAGTCTGTTTTTTAACAACAAACTCGAATAGTTTTTGTTATATCTCGGGAGGGTCTTTATGTCAAATACAAAAACAAAATAGGATAGTTTTCAATAAGGGAGTCCTAATATCCTTTAATGAAATATTGAATTATTTAAACTAACAAGAACGTAACAAAAGCCAATTAACAAAAAAATCCAAATATTTTGATTATATCTCCTGTTATTTCAAAATATAACTGAATTGCTTTTAAGATGCTCATCTTACTATATATAAAACACAAAATTTATATATTTGTTAAGCAGAATAGAAAAGAAAATATTTTTCATTTATATATATAAATTACCAACTGAATAAACGTTTTAATCTGCTAATCTTAAAATACTTTTTTTCTCCAAAGCTTCCATTTCTTTTAAAACATACGAAACATTGTATCGGAGTTCTTGAAATTTAGTCAATGGTACCTCGAAGGTTGAAACTTCACCATTACTTAGAATTAGTTCCACGAAGAGATACGGTTCTAAAACTCGGTTAAGCACGCTGGTGGATATTGTAGTGTCCACACGCCACCTAAAAGATTCTAATTTAGGTAATGAAGGTCTGCAGGCCAACATAGATGTATCAATTTCTGATCTTTTAGCTCCATACACAACAGTTTCTAAATCACTTATAAAGTCAGAAGGAATGTTCAGTTCAGCTAAATCCTCTTTAAATACATCAACCTTTAAAGCTCCACTTGGTTTCCTGAATGCACATGACAGCAGAGTGTGAAGCCCTGTGTGAATAATCCGTAATCCTTCTTCGTCAATTTTATTTGAACTTAATTGTTTAAAATCCAACTGGATACGTTCTTTAGAGTTTTCTTCCAAAAATAAACTTTCATCTTTTACTTTATCCGAAAATGTGAAACCAGAAACAACAGAATGTAAGATTTTGCGAAAATTTTTTTTATCGATATCCGATACGATTTTAGACATAGAACGGATCTCGGGTGGTATAACTGGTCCGACAAACAAGGTTCTGTCGATATTTCCACCCAGTCCTGTCCCTACAACTTTTATAATGGACATCTTTCAAACATACAATCTTAATTAGAAAGACATCAACATGTCGTTTCCACCCCTCGAGTCACGTGATGAAGATTTCCGGTTCAAATTTTACAAGCAGACTAAATCAGAGGAGCACATTCTCATGTATGTAGATGTAAAAGTGTGATTTGGTAAGCAAAGCTTATGACCTAATTTAAACTCTCCGTTATAGATGTTAAATGGAAAGTTGAGCAAATACTTTGATAAGTATATATCAATTCTAAAACGAACGTTATTCGAATGACGGCATGTACGAAACTGAATTTACACACATACACACACGCTAAATCATTATAGCAGGTCCCTGATCATTCGAATAAATACTCGGTTCGGTAATTTAACAGTTATTAGTAGGATTGTCAGTTATTCCTACTTTATCGGGAGGTTTTTTTAAAATGAAATAGAAATTATACAACCTATTTAGACGTGTTTTCTTTCTATGTAAGGTTTTATTTTAAAAATATATTTGGTATTTTGATAAGTTCTTGTTAGAAGTCCTTAAAGAAATTAATTAAATTATTAACGGAATAAATTTCTGATAGAATAAGCGTATCATCGGTCTTGTTATGCATAGACCACTGTATTACTAGCTGGTGGGGAGAAGCAGAAAGGGAATGTAATGGCGTTCATGCTTTCTCTAAAGAACTTATTAGCGTAAGTGAAATGAGCTGGTTAAAACGGGGAATTGAAACCAACTTGATGGTGAACAAGAGAAAACAATGATAGCGAAAGAAAACAAAAGGGTTTTTTTTTTAAGGATTGGCTACAAGTTTAATTACATAAACCTTGAATTTGCCTTAAAAGCTATTTTATAGGTTAGAGTATGATTTGGTATCGTTTAAAAAAAAGTGTACATAATATCATATCCTTGCCAAACTTTTCTTTCTACACCACTCCTTATTTTTGCTAGATCTGAATAAAGTAGCATTCCTTGCGAGTTCTCCAACACTGTGAGTATGTTAACAGATGTTGATATGAGCAAAGACGAAATTCCAGAGTGCCAACATTCAAGGGAGGAATAACGTGGTGTAATTTTTAGTATGCAGCCTAAGATGAGTCAAGGGTCAATGAATGGAAGTGTAGCAAATGTATACCATGATTCATTCTTGAAACTTTTTCATGCTCAAACACGAAATGTAACTGGTATTTGTCACATCAGCAAATATCCGACCAAAGCTTACCAATGAGACTCAACATACACATCATATTCTTTGATTGATGTCAGTTAAAATTCTAATGAATCTGTAGGGACCTCCGTTACAAATCCAATGAAGAGAGTAGCAAACAACAGGCAGGGAACAGAGTCAGACGAACACATGGACAGATTCAACCTGGTCATCAGTTAGTGAGCAGCTTGTTGATTATTCTAGTCAGTGAGAAGTCCATGAGACAAGATGCTATTGACAAGTAAAGACAAAAGAAGCAGGGTTATGAGTGATGAAGTAAGACTGCAAGTGAAATTCTTTCTATAACTGATCACATAAGCCCAACAGAACTTGTCATGTGAAAAATTTTGCCTAATTCTCTTTCAACAACCTGACTGTCAACAAAATATGTACACTAGTTAACTATTCAGATATATCGACATTCATCAGCATGCAGAAAATTCTTTCTCTACCTAAAGAAGGACACACCTACATTGTGAAATGAACTGTTTTTCTATTCAGGTTTCGCTGTATCAGGGTATTTCTATCTGAAGTAATGAGAAATATATGATGAATTTTGACTTGTTCATTTCATCAACTCTGGTTCATTATCCTATTGTTACACTGGTGACCTTAGCAACAATGAATCAAAGAATTTTTTATCCAACATGTTCTTGAGTGAACTTTCACAAGCAACATCTCAGCAATTTTTTTCTTGCTACAGAACATTTTGCACATATGAGATGCCCAAAGAACACCAGTTGTGCCTTTTCAACTTCTATACAATCTGTAGTATCCCTAAGGATCATGTCTTTCTGTATTCATTATCCCATTGTATGGCTCATTTATCTCAAGGAACAATTTCTCACTGGATTTTGGCAGACAGCATGTGTTTCCTATGTTATTAGTGCTATGCCATCAGAGATAATTCAAGAAATCTAAGATGTATTGGTAGACTGGTATTAACACAGAGAATGGGCCAAGAATTGTGTCCGTTGCCAGAAGGTAAAAATTCATCACGATGCTAAATCACTTCAATGAACTTTCTGAACACTTAATGCCTGCTTTCACTATATACCTTGATATTGTAGGGTTGCTTTCCCTTTAAAACTTTAAGCACTTTATATCTTATATATCTTGGGATCAATACCTCCAGAAAACCACCTTTCATCAATGAAATCTATAAATAATGCTATATATATCTTTACAAAAGTTGACCAAATGCATCACAATCTCTTTTCTCATCATCTACAAATATTTTTCAGGTGCAGGAGTGGCTGTGTGGTAAGTAGCTTGCTTACCAACCACACGGTTCTGGGTTCAGTCCCACTGCGTGGCACCTTGGGCAAGTGTCTTCTACTATAGCCTTGGGCTGACCAAAGCCTTGTGAGTGGATTTGGTAGACAGAAACTAAAAGAAGCCCGTCGTATATATATATATATATATATATATATATATATATATGTATGTGTGTTTGTGTGTCTGTTTGTCCCACCACCATTGCTTGACAACTGATGCTGGTGTGTTTACGTCCCCGTAACTTAGCGGTTCATCAAAAAGAGACCGATAGAATAAGTACTAGGCTTACAATGAAAAAGTCCTAGGGTCGACATTCTCGACTAAAGGCAGTGCTCCAGCATGGCCGCAGTCAAATGACTGAAACAAGTAAAAGAGAGTAAAGAGAATGTAAGAACTCAAAAAAAATGTGCTATTGACATACATACAAATAACCTCTTTGCTGGAAATTATCCAAATGATTTGGTTGACAAATGGTTGATGCTTTAAATGAAAATCATAAGATATGATCATAAGTCTTTTTATGCCAAACATTCTACATTCAATCTTGCTTTATCATGTACGTATGCAATAAAATAAGAGAAACAACACAGGGAGACTATTTAACAAGTTTATTTTTCAGAACGGCTGTTATAAAAGTCTATCGACACTCTATAAAACTCTGATAAATATATGTAAAAGCCATTAAGTAAATAAATTCTCAATATATCATGGCTGGTCTTCACAGATTTGTTTCATCCATCTACTTATGTCTTCATCGATCAACTTCACCAAACACAACGTCCAATGTTCCTGAGTTAAAATAATAACATTATAATCAATATTATATTTACATAATAACATTATGATGAACACTACATATTTACATAAACTAATTTAAGTAAAACCATCTTTCTCAACAACTTTCATACCACTTTATGCAGTAAATCCAACGATAAAGCTACTTCAAACAAGTTGTGTCTCATTTCATCTTCAGAATTGTCTAGTTTAGAAAATAGAATTTACAAAATAAAAATATAAACCTCTTCAGATTTTACAACTACCTATTTTGCTTGTTGAAAATATAAACAATTTTAAATGTATGCATTTTCATAAAGAGAAAGTAATGTTGAGTGCCAGAGCAGAAATTTTGGATGGGCACTTGAAAAATTAATACTTTGTTAAGAATTACAAAAGTTAAAAATTAGCAAATTTAAAGCAATGTAATTTAAAAAAAAGAGGAATTGCTTGTTTCTTGGGATATATTTGAAAGACTTAAAATCTGAAAGTCATATGTAATATGGCATTTCATTTTGCTAGTTTTACTATGAAGTTCAATATAGTAACTAGTGCTACACTGGTCATACATAAATTTGAAGGAATGATTTGCATCAAGTTTGTTATGCAGAGAAAGTAAATGAGACATATTGCAGAAAACAAAGTCAAATTCTTAGAGATATACGCTCTAATATAGACCATTGATGATGTAACTGTATTGCAAAAATATAAAAGGCAGGTCGAAATGAAGGAAAGTTTAAATGTCTTGTTTTATGATAAGAGAGCATTTAACAGCATTATTTTTTCTATTTTTTAAAGCCTATTATTTATTATGCATTTTTAGTTAAGTAATCTAATGTCATGTATACAGATGACAGTTGTTGTTCAACACAGAGAGGGAAGCATACACAGTATAGAATTTTGAGAAAAGCAAGAGACTAGAAAAGAAATTTGGAAGTGGAACAGCAAATAAACATATTTTAAAGATAAATTTAGGGCTAGTTGAGAAAGAAAGAGACAAAAAAATTTTTAAATCATCAACATCATCATTTAGCATCTGTTTTCCATGCTGGCATGGGTTAGACAGTTTGACTGCAACTGGCAAATTGGAGAGCTGTACCAGGTTCCAGTTTAATTTGGCATGGTTTCTATAGCTAGATGCCCTTCATAACACCAACCACTCAGAGAGTGTAGTGGGTGCCTTTTACATGTCACCAGCACTGGCCACGACTAAGGTATCACTTGGCTTGACAAGTCTTTTCAGGCACAGCAAACTGCCAAAGGTCTCAATTACTTGTCACTGCCTCTGTGAGACCCAACAATCGAACATCATGCATCACTACCTCATCCCATGTCTTCTTGGGCTTACCTCTTCCATTGGTTCCCTCCAGAGCTAGAGATTGGAACTTCTTTATGCAGCTGTTCTCGTCTGTATGCATCACATGGCCATACCAATACAGTCTCTTACACACATCTGATGCCTCTTATACCTAATTTTTCTCTCAAGATGCTTACACTCTATTGTACATGTACACTGACATTGCACATCTAGTGAAGCATACTAGCTTCATTTCTTTTAAGCCTTCGCATATCCTCTGCAGCCACAGCCCATATTTCACTGCTGTGTAGCATGTCTGTTTGCACACAGGTATCATACAATCTGCCTTTCACTGAGGGAGAGGCCCTTTATTACCAACAAATTTAGAAGCCCAGTCTATTGTTACCAACAAATTTAGAAGCCCAGTCTATTCTTCTAGCAGTTACGTTCATGGAACATCCACCTCCACTGCTGACTTGGTCACCCAGATTACAAAAGCTATCAACAACTTGCAGGTATCCTCCACTGACATTTGATGGAATCTATTTTCTGTACATTTCCAATACATCTACCACACACAAAAACTATTTTCCTTGTTAACCTTCTTCAGATATTGCTGCACCTCTTATGTATCCATTGCCTGCACAGGATACACCTTATTGAGTTTCTGCCTATGCCTTTTCTATATGTCATTTTTAATATTATCAGTATAAAATTTATTATTTACTGTAAAGCAGTGAAATATTGAGTTCAAATTCTACTGCTCATAGTTTGTACTCTTAGTCAAGACATATTTGCTTGTCTCAGTTTTTCTAGCAATGTAATTTTACAGTAAGAAATGATGGCACAATGTAGAATATCATTAGAAAAATGCTTACTTTATTTAAATAATAAAATTGTAAACTTATCCTACATATATTAGCAATGAAAAACAAAAAATTAGGAAAAAAGTGAATAAATCTATTTCCTCACCTATAATGGCCACAACATCAGCAAGCATATGTTTCTTTGAAACTTTGTCTAGGGCAGCCTGAAAAAGATTTTTTGCAAATGGTAAATACAATGGAAAAATATTCTAATTTTCAATGAAGTATTTCTTTTAACATGAGAAGTATTAAGAACTAAGCAGTTTTGACCTTGAGAATCAGAAAGTAATTCATAATCACAAATCTGTAAACATAGTTATTGTATATCAATTATATTTTTACCAATCTGATGAATTATTAAATTAGTTTCCTTTCTTTACATAAAATTTAAAATATTGCTAAGAGAAAAGTCATCAAACTTGTCTCATCTGAAGTTGCCATAATTAAATACTTATTTCAGTATCTTCACTGATTTTCATCAAGCAGCCAATGCAAATAATAAAATGTCACTCAGCTTTATTAACTATTTAATATCATCATTTAATGTCTGCTTTCTATGCTGGCATGGGTTGAACAGCAGAGCTGCACTAGGCTCTGATTGTTTTGGCTTGGTTTCTATGGCTGGTTTCTTGGTTTCTTAACACCAACCACTTTACAGAGTATACCAGGTGTTTTTTACATGGCACCAGCACAAGTACTTTTTACATGTCACTAGTACCAGTGGGGTCACCAAGTAGCTTGCAAGTCAAAGACCTCCCGGCTGAGAGAGGGAACGAAAGTGAGAGAAGTGACTGTGTGTCAGGCAAGAGGTTAGAGTATGATAGAGGGGCAGAGATAGCTGTCTTATTAAGGGACAGAAATAGGTATCTTACTGTAAAGGAGATACCCCAATCAGAGTGAAAGAGAGAGAGAAAGAAAGAAAGCAAGAATGAGAGAGCGAGAGTAAAAGAGAATAAGAGTGACGGTGGCAATGTGCCAGAACATACTCTCAAGGCAGAAGAATGAGAATATAAATGGAATGGCAGGGGATGGCCCAGGGTCATGATTAAGGAGTTCGCACAAATGTAAGTAGGCTGCAGGAGTGGGGAGGGAGAGATAAGTACAATGTATGAAGAGATGTAATTTAATTTATTAAAGTAGGGTGTATGAAAAACGTAATGTTAAATGTGGGGCAGAACAACCAGCAAATTATTGATAATAGTTGTTTATTAACTCCTAAATATCAGTGTTCTTGTCAATCAAAATATGTCATAATTCCAAGTGTCTCAAAGATTGCTTTCATTACATATACTTTGACTAAAATCTCCCTATAAACATTGAATTCTTAAGACTGCTACTATATGAAATGACCTTCCCTCATGTATGTTCTTGCAATACAATTCTTCAGCTCTATATTAACTACAACAATCCCCTTTACATTTCCAATTTAAAGTTTCCTCTAACAGCTATGGGTAATGGCTACCACACTGAATGCAGCAATAAAGGAAAATAGAAACATGCACTGATGCATTAATAGTTAAACAAGAAATCAAGTAAAAAAAATAGCATGTAACAAATATCATTAATACTCACTAAATGAGCAAATCCGGGAGCTTTAATCTTACATCTATAAGGTTTGTTGGACCCATCTGACACAAGGTAAACTCCAAATTCACCCTATAGAACAAAAGTAATTTTAAAGATGAAATAAATTTCAGATAGCATTATGAAAAAAAATCATCAAACTTTTTATCTATTGCTTTCATTTATGTTTAGTTACATACCTTTGGTGCTTCCACAGCAGTGTATGTACTACCAGGAGGTACATTATAACCTTCTGTGTATAGCTTGAAGTGATGGATCAATGATTCCATGGAAGACTGCAAATAATACAATATTTGAAAGAATAACACTCAAATCATGTTCATGTAAGAAACCATTTAACACAGGAACTAATGTCTAAAAACACAGGTGTTTTTGTTTAAAAAGAAAAATCTAAATTTTTAAAATAAGTGTCACATTAAAAAAGATGTACATATAGGCATGGTTGCATGGATGTGGAATTTAGTTCATAACTATGTAGTTTTGGCACCATTGTGTGGCACTTTGGGCAAGTGTCTTCTAGTATAGCTTCAAGCTGACCAAAGTTTTGCAAGTGAATCTGGTACATGGAAGCTGTGTGGAAGCCCATCATTCATTTGTTTTACATCTATTTTCCATGCCAGTATGGGTTGAACTGATATTTATCTGAAACAGAATTTTACAGCCAGACTCTTCCTGTTGCTAATCCTTGCCCATTTTTCATATGAAGCATTTTCTTTTCATTCCATTAAATTTCCAAAAGGCAGAACTATAGGATGTAAACACGACATTGCCATTTTTGCTCAGATGGTCTCATGTGAAGAAGTGAAAATGACAACATCTACATACATACACACAGGAGCAGCAGCCACCATCACCACCACCTCCACTTCTTAGTGATCATAAGTATCATTTGCATCTGTTTCTACAACATCACACAGAGTACTAGGTGCATTTTCTTGTAGCACCAACATCACAATACTTCTGTATTCTAAGGCAAGTAGATCAATGAAACAAATAAGAGTTGGAGCAACACACACACACGACTGACTTTCATAGAATTTGTCTACCAATTTCACTCACAAAGCTAGGGAAGTCACTGGCCCAAGATGTCATGCACCTGGATTGAACCTGAGAACACCTGGTTGTGATGTGAACTTCATAACCACAAAGCCATTCTTGCATCATTCCATCATGTATGTGTATGTGCACATAGATGTTTGCATTCTATATATCTTTGCATGCTACTGCTTAAGCTAATGTCATGTGTACATTTACTATAAACAATACATCCTGTAGCTCTGTGCTTATGAAGAATAGTCATATAAAATATTCTTTACTTGAAAAACGGTTTAGGTTTGGCAACAGGAAAGATGCCTAGTCATTAAAAATGCCTCAGTTTGTCTTCATCCAACTCATTTTAGCAATGGAAAAATAGATATAAAAGAAAGGAATGAAGCTCATAAACATTTTGACTTTGTTAAGCAGAAACTGTGGTGGTCCACCGTTCATTCATGCATTTTACATCAGTTTTTCCATGCTAGCATGAATCGGACAAATTCATAAACTCAGATATTTTTTTCACAGCTGGATGTTTTACTCTGTCTCTAAGCCTTACTATTTTTTTCAAGCAAGGGATACTTATTCTACTTCAAACATGTAGAACTAGAGGATGATTTATTAAACAGGGAATGTCAACAAATGTCATGTATTGTGACATTTACACCAGGATGGACTTAGCCATTCCATAAATAAAGATTGATAAAATAAGTATTAGATTAAGTACAAAAGTTGATATAATCAACTAAAATTGTTGAAGGTGGTATCCCAACAGGGCCACCATCTCGAGAGTGAAACTAGTAGAGTAATATGCAGATCAGGCAAAGGAAAATGGTTAAACTGGTATTATGAATTAGCCTACAAGAGGGGGTAAGAAATGAAGATAGACTAAAATTACATGTAACTAGAATAATAAGCAACTACTGAGATGCTTAATAAAAACAACTTACTTTCATTTCACTTCTCTTAGGAGGACAAATTTTGTGATCATCTACTTTTATTTCACCTGGAGGCATTTTGTTTAGACACTGATGAATAATATTCAGACTTTGTCTCATTTCTTCCAATCGGATTAAATACCTGCAGATACATAAAAATAAATTTTACAAATCTTATATTTTTGGCACCTGAATTTATTTACAAAACATATCTATCATCATCATCATTTAACATCTATTTTCCATGCTGGTGAGTCATGAGGCTGCTTCAACTCCAGTATCAGCTTTGACATGGTTTTTACAGCTGGATGTCATAATGCCAACAACTTTATAGAGTGTACTGGGTGTTTTTTTCTTTTTGTGATACCAGCACTAGTGAAGATACGACATAAGTTTCAAGGCAAGAAAAGAACAAGAAGGAGAAAGTGGGGAAAGGAAAAGGAAAAAGCTTCCTTAACCCTTTCGTTACTATATTTCTGACCAAAATACACCCCTCATGAGTTTCAATTAAATTCTAAAATAATCATGAATTTAGACTAGTCTCATTAAGCACCTGTAACTTTTTTATTTATCAACATATTAATGTGATATTTGGAACATAATTAAATAAAGGGCTCTTAATCAATTCTATTGCATAATTTTTGTCTCTAAGTTCTCCACGTACTGGGGGGGGGTACTGCTAGTGTCTCTCACATGTAAATATTGGTTCTGCTTCACGAATCGTACTCGTTCATAATACTGGAAATATATTCATCGTCAAAAGGTTCCTGATCGCTCCAGTAATTTGTTATTCTGGGTAACTAATACCCATAATAATATTTATGGCAAAAAATGCCCGTATTTCATCTACAGTTGCAGGAAGCCACAAGCTATCTTTTTTTTCCGGTTTGTTTACATTCTGCGTAACGGTTTGTTTCGGCAGTAATCATTTCAAACAAGCATGAAAAAGAAGTCTAAAGGTTTCGCTTCCTGAGAAAGACTATGGGTAGACCCTGTTTCCTCAGAAAAATTGTTAATAAAAATATTTTTAAAATCTTTTTCTGGTGTAAAATCATCTTCGCTGTCGCCGTCGCTGCTTTCAGTTTCGGATACAGAAATATCCGATTTATTATCGTTCACCAGGTGCTTTTGTAGCTCATTCATTCTTTTCTTCGATATCTCTATATCTTCTGTTGAAAAACCTTCAAATTCGGAATCATTGCTTGATAGCATGAAACTCCTCTCCATCTTCAAAGTTGAAAAAAATTAACACCGCAAAAAATGTGGAAAAAAATCTTCCAAAATTCACTGAGTTCAAATATCATGCCAAACAATGTCGGAGACAATAACTCAACTGTTTGCAAAGTGAAATCAGGTGTTTAACGAATGTACTAACGAAATTTAGGTTCAAATATACATTTAAATAACAATGAGTACGGTCAGCTGGCTACGGCCGGGTTAGTCTTATGAACCAAAAAATTTTTCGGCCAGCTACGGCCAGGTTAGTAACGAAAGGGTTAACTAAATGGCAAGGTAGCATTTGAGAGGGGGAGGGGTGACAGAGAGGTGGATGATAAATATATCAGAAGATGGACGTATGATGATGATGGCCTGGTGTAGCCATCTGGTTTCACCAGTCCTCAGTCAAATCGTCCAACCCATGCTAGCATGGAAAGCGGACGTTAAATGATGATGATATATATATATATATATATATCATCATCATCATCATCGTTTAACGTCTGCTTTCCATGCTAGCATATATATATATACTTAGGTTTTACTTTTTTTCATGAGTATCAATTTTATCTTCTATGGTAATGTAAGTTAAAAAGGATCACAAGTACATATAACAATATTAGATTTTTTTTCTTTTTTAAATTTTATAAACAGACCTACTGGTTATTACAGGTTTAACCAATGTATCAATAACTGGTTCACTAAATTATTACCCATGCAATAAGGGACATTAGATTTTTTTTTAAAAACCAGAGAAACACAATGGGACTACAAACTACTTTGTGTCACAATGTATTCACAATTGAAGTGAATAATAAAATCATTGAAATGCCTTGATTGTACATTTATATTGAGTTAAAATAGTTCTTTAACCCAAGGTCCTCACTGTGCAGACCTACAATGAAAGGCATTCAAGCTATGACCATTAATGGTTTCCTCTAGGACTACAGTAACTAATGTGTCCTTTATAAGAATGAAAGCTGAATTTAAAAGAGATTGGTAGCTATTTTTTCTTTTAGGAAATTAAGTGACCACAAACAGACTTCTACACAAGGATAATTATGACAGTTCTATGTAGCTGATGAAATGTCCAGCAAGTCATGGAAGCCTATGTGGGATGTGCTATTGCATACTAGCTATCACATGTGGCCCTGTAACTGGGCTATATACTAAATAAATACAAAATACCAGAGAAGATTTTACCTGTCATAGCAATCTCCTTTACGACCAATTGGGATATCAAAGTCTACTTTGTCATAAGCATCATATGGTTGTACTTTACGCAAATCCCATTTGATTCCTGATCCACGCAGCATTACTCCACTGAAGATCACAAAAGATTTAGTGATAACAGAAATAACAATTGCATAAAGTAAGAATATATTTACGTTATACGCACAAATATACATGAAACTAAAGTAGAATGTATTACTAAATATTTTTCTTGATACTGAAATACTCATATTTGTTATTAAGATACTATAAAGAGACAGTATATTAAAGCAATTTTGTGAATAAGAAGACAAAAGAAAATCTCAATTTGATTCTGATATACGTACATAAATGTTCACTTGTATCAGTAAATATTAAAATACTATAAAATTTCAGTACAGGTTTAATGTCACAAAAGCTTAGACTTCTAACTTAAACATCAGAGAGGAAATGCAACATATGAAGTACCATATTCAGTAATTATTAAATAATTACAATACAAATATATTTATACCTACATTCAAATTTCACACACTTCTCACCAAAATTAACATAAACGCATTAATTTAGAAGGCCGAAAGTTTGTGGTATTCATTTGTATTTTTTTCTGACATAAGAAAACATTACAGAACTTACCTACAGCCATAATTGAGGGCATCTTCTGCTGATATAATACCAATGTCAACTGTTCTAGATTTCCAAATTCTATTTTCTGTCAAAAGAGCATCAACTTCATCAAGCCTCTCTCCAAATTTGCTAATAAAATCAAAGATGTCATCCATCAATCCAAGAGGTAAGTCCTGAAACAGAATACACATCTTGTAGTTAATGAAAATGCAATAAACCTCATAACAGTTTCGATTTCTTTTTTGCTTTTCTAATTTTGTCTTTTAAATATATGCAAGAATTAAAATATTGAAGGAAAATTTCTACTGCAATGTGTGAATATTATCTATCGATATATATAATCTGTATCTATCTATCTATATATCTGTCAGTGTGCATACACGACAGATATATATATAGAAAAGTTGGACTTAAGAAGCATCAGATGTGGTATGCAAGAGACAACTGTGCTGGTATGGTCATGTATTGCGAATGGATGAGGACAGCTGTGTGAAAGTGTCACACCCTAGCAGTTGAGGAACCTGTGAAAGAGGTAGACCCAGGAAGACCTGGGATGAGGTGGTAAAGCACAACCTTCAAACACTGGGCCTCACCAAGGCAATAACAAGTGACTGAGATTTTCAGAGATATGCTGTGCTTGAGAAGACCCAGCAAGCCAAGTGAGACCACAACCTGGCATATGCCAGTGCTGTATAAACAGCCCATTTAAGAGTACCCTTCATTCATTGGATAATAAACTATACCTGTGAAGAGCTGTTGAGGTAAGTGAAATTGTTGTTGTGGCTAATGACAGTACTGCCTGATTGGCACCCGTGCAAGTGGAATGTTAAAAGCACCATTCGAGCGTGGTCGTTGCCAGTGTTGCTGGACTGGCTCCTGTGCAGTGGCATGTAAAGAGCACCATTTGAGCATGGCCAATGCCAGTACCACCTGACTGGCTCTTGTGCTGGTGGCACATAAAAACACCCACTACACTCTGGGAATGGTTGGCATTAGGAAGGGCATCCAGCTGTAGAAACTTTGCCAGATCAGATTGGAGCCTGGTGCAGCCTTCTAGCTTGCCAGCTCTCAGTCTAACCATCCAACACTATGATGTTGACTGGATGTTTGATTTTTATCACTCTCGGTACATGTCCTCAGATTGACAGCCAAACACTCTGAAATGTTCGTATTGGAGTTTCCAGTGCAAATGCTAAGCAGTACAGCATGCTATTTCCAAATTTCTGGTAGAGTGAATTGCATCATGATGCTGTTTTTCTCATAGACAGTGTCCAAATGACTCTACTATACTGTGTAGTCGACAAAATCAAAAACAAACAATGCATATGCGTGAAATGTGAAATTAAAAATATAAAATGGCGACAATTTACTCATAACACCCTGTATGTATGCAAATATATGTGTGTTTGTGTGTGTGTATATATATATATATATATATATATATATATATATATATATATATATATATATATATATGCACATATATACAGTATACAAATTCAATATTTTAAAAATGTTATTTTATAATCAATCATGAATAAACCTTTTATTAACATAATGAACAACCCATGCCAGCATAGAACATATCCAATGTTCTATGCTGGCATGGATTCGGGTGGTTTGACATGATCTAATGAATCTAAGGATCACATCATGGCTCCAGTGTCTTTTTGGAATGGTTTCTATGGCTGGATGCTCTTCCTAATGCCAACAACTTTACAACAGTGCTTTTTTCATGCTACCAGCACTAACAAGGTTGCCATGCAACTTACAAGATTATGAACCCAGAGGATGGAGGTTGACTTTATGCTAGGGGATGAAGAGTTAAAGAGAAGGGAAGAGGAGCAGAGCAGGTTCTTGTTGTAGAGGAGCTAGATAGCTACTCACATTTAAAAGAGAGGGTAAGAATGATTAGTAAGAACTGCAAAGAGATAAACAGTGGTGATGGTGACCAAGCAGGTAGCTAAGTCAATTGACTTTTAATACTGAATGGAATTTGTTAAAGTAAAACTATGTCTTATTTACATTTCTATAATTGTTGGATGATTTACCTGTGAAACTCCACCAGGACGGACATAAGCTGCATGCATACGGGCTCCAGAAACACGTTCATAAAATTCCATCATCTATGGGGAAACATAAACTCAATTAATAAAGTAGACACAACATATTAAACAAAAGCAACTCAATTGAAAAAAATAAACTCTTTACTAAAACTAATGCTAATTCAATCTTTAGCTAGAGAAAATTAGTTAATTCTACAGAATCATTTGCATTAGACCTTTAACCCTTTCGTTACTGTATTTGCTTTGAGATGCTCGGTTTCTCTCAATTATTTTAGATAAAACAAATAATTTAGTAAAATAACTTAGTTATCATTAAGCTAGTGTTAGGAACATTAATTGTGACTAAGGTTTGGTGGAAGATTTTAATTCAAAACTTATGAAAACAAGACATTTGTACTACAGAGCCAGCTTCAGCTGGGTTGGTAACGAAAGGGCTAAATTATAAGAGACTAGATTACAAATACCAACTGCACTCCACCTTTATTGAAAACATAAAAGTTGCAATTGGCGAGTCTGTATATTCACCTATTTTTAGGAGAGACAGGCACAATTCAAGATTTGGATGCTATTTCTAGCAGATCAAGTGACTGTGCAGAATCCTCCTTGCCTACTTCTGCTAGTGGCCACTTCAAAAATGTAAAAGTATATAGAATTAGACTGGATAGTGGAAAGTGAAATTTGTCAAAATTGTTACATTGTATTCCATAAGATTAGCCACTGTATATTGGAATGATGGCTTTGTAGATTACACCTAGTTATTCAACTGACTACCTATGAACTAAAAGTCAGCTTTATGATAATTGGCCTGAAAATACACAATAACCAGTTGCGCTTGTCTTTGTTACTTATAGTTCATACTGTTTTCCTTTCCTTAACATTTAAACCAGCTAATAATGCTTACAAAATAGGTAACAACAACACTAGTACTTACTTTTTCACGTTCTTCAAAGAGCCAGAAAAAAGGTGTCATAGCACCAATATCCAAAGCATGGGTACCGACTGCCATAATATGATTGAGTATCCGAGTTATTTCACCAAAAAGGGCTAAAAATCAAATGATAATACTAGAATAGTTAATACATTACTTTTGTCTTTTTTTAATGGTTTTTCTCTGAAGGAAGGGGTTATGGGTGTGGCCTTTGCAATCCTATGAGACCAGTGAGAGTGATACAGTTGATGTTTCTCTTGATGGTTCAAGGAAAAAACATGGGCAAGGAGGCAATTCTAAAGGAGTGATGTTCCAAGGAGGAAGGACTGGGGTGCACAATGTAAGTGACAAAAGGAACAAGAGAGACAAATGCATCAATATTTTGAATGGAGGTGACACAAGACCAGATACCTGAGGAGTAAAGGCCACTGAGTAGTAATAGAAGTAGCCATAGAGTAGCATGTGTATGGGCCAGAGATTGGTGTGTTAGAGAGTGATGTCATGCCAATCAGTTGAGTGGCTATTTTTTTATGCAGTCATGGATGTTAGTAAATGTAGCAGCAGATCATACCAGATATTGGAACAGTACTCCATTATGGGTCAGATTCATGCATTATATAGGGTTACTGATAGTTGGAAGCTGAAAGATTTCCTAGTCTTGAAGAGGAAAATCAGGCTTTGGGATGCAGTCTTTGTTATGTTGAGGATGTAAAATCACCAGGAGAAATCCTCAGTGATAGGGATGGCCTAATACTTTTATAAGGGTTCTAATTGTGTGCTATTCATGTTTGAGGAGTTGAGCACAGTATTGGATTATTGATATATATATTATATATATATATATATATATATATATATATATATATAATAATTACATCTTCGTACTTTTGAAAGAGTAAAGATTAACATGGCTTCACTGAAGTCTGTTCAGGGAATCAATATAGGTTTGGTGTGAGGTGCCTAAGTTTGGTTGATGCTTAGGTGCAGGTTACGGAGGGTGGTATCGTCTGTATAGGGAATAGTGTTGGAGCTATTGGCAAATAGTTTGTAAAGGAGTGACTGACACAAGCCAGAAAATTCCTCATTTAACGTCCATTTTCCATGTTTGCATGGGTCGGATGAACTTAACTGAGGCAGATTTTCTATAGCTGGATGTCCTTCCTGTTGCCAAACTTCATCCCAAATTTCAGACCATCTGCCTACAGTATAAAGAATTATCATTATTATAGTGGATGACTGCAATAAGTAATGTAAAAGATTAATCTATTTCCACAAGTAACATTACAGGTGACCTTTTATTAACTAAAATATTTTAGGAAATTATTCCAACCAGTATATCTACTTAGTTATGAATTTACTTACTTCGGATCCATTTTGCTCTTTCTGGAATCTCAATATTTAATAAATTTTCCACAGCCAATGAATAACATTGTTCATTGCACATCATTGAAACATAGTCTAAACGATCGAAATAGGGTAAGGCCTACAAGGAAAGAAAATAAAATCAATTAAGTAAATAGAATATACAATATGTAAAAGGAAATAATTGTAAAATTTGTTAGAAATTTCTTTCGTTACATTTTTTATTTTATCATGCTATTTACCTGCATATAAGTCTTGTACTCAATAAGCTTTTCTGTACCCCGGTGTAATAGTCCAATGTGAGGATCAGCACGTTCAATAGTCTAAAAAGAAATACACAGGTTTTTCATATTAGCAAGAAGTAGCAAAAGTAACAATTTCATACATTGGCAAAAGGTCAGAAATATGGTGAGTCTTAGAGTCAATATCAGTAGGCTAACTAATACTTATTTTACTGATCTCTGCAAAGGCAAAATGCAAAGTTGATCCAGAATTTGAACTCATAATGAAAAGGAATACAATTAAATTCTAAAAAGTTATTTTATTCAGCATTCTACAAATGTTGTCAACCACCTGCTTTTCCAGACATGCAAATAATTTACATCATATTTTTGTCTTTTTTTACCTTTCTTTTACTTTGATTGAGTTAGATGATTTTGTTTGAGTCATGAAGCACAATAATTCCATTGTCACATTTTAATACAAGTGATAACCATGTCAGTCTTCTCATTTCATTCCTTTTTATCTTTTTTTCTAACAGATATCTAACATTAAATCTTGGACTAACAAATTGATGTTGATAAAAAAATGTGCAAGAATAATAAAGCAGTTACAATTTCATATGAAGAACATATATGGTTTATCCTCCAGTGGAGTAGTTCTCAGATGCTTTGGTTAATGAGCAACTCTGAGTTTCAGAGACAGTGGCCATTAAGCTGCAACTGTCTTCATGTTATTATGAAAATAGCATGAAGACAGTTTCAACAGCAAGAGATTACCACAGAGTTGTGCATTGGTCACTTTCTGCATCTGAAGGTCATCATGCACATCCAAGTCCAGCAGCCATGAAGACACTTAGTCATGGATCCAGTGGTCATCCAAGTTTCATAGCTATAAAAGAGTATTATCTCTTCTTGAGGTCTCTGGCGAGGTTGGAGATCTAAATACTTGTTGTTGCACAGTTTCTACTATTAGCAAAAGAGGTCAAGCATTTATGATCTTGTTTGATAACAAAGTGAACAAGGTGTCTAAGCATAAACTAGAGTAAATTAGTTAATAAATTTTGTTCTTTTACATGTATTTCATGTTAAAATAAATGCAATTTGGCTTTCACTCAAGTAACTGTTCTTACAATTTGCTCGTTCTGCTACAAAGTACTCATGTTAATTAGAAGGAAATGTATTTTTATCAGTGAAACAACTGGAAATACACAGAGTAATAAATAAATATAAGTCTTAATTTGATTAGTAGTCTGTGGTCAATTGTAAAATGAAAACAAACAAAATATAATATTAGACAGAAACTTACCTCACCGTCCAGTGTAAGTACGAGACGCAATACACCATGAGCTGCAGGGTGCTGTGGACCAAAGTTCATAGTCACATTTTGAACTTCCTTCTCTTTCACTTCTCCTCGAGCTGCAAAAACAATTTTATACGATTCATGTAACCATTGTATAGTAGTATTCATTATACAGAAATTAGACGAGAAGAAAGTAAAAAAAATTCAACATATATCTAAATATCTCAGAAATAACTCTACTATTTTTTGTGGCTGGTGACTTCAATGGGCATGTTGGACAACATGCAGGGGGTTTCCATGGTGTACATGGAGGCTATAGTTTTGGTTCCTGCAATGAGGAGGGAACCAGGCTGCTGGAGTTCTGCAATGCATATGATCTTATGGTTTGTGATACTATCTTCAGGAAACCTGCCAGTCACCTATTCACCTACCGATCTGGTGGACACACTAGTCAAATTGATTACATCCTTACCAGGAAACGGGAAAGATGGCTACTTATAAGTGCCAAAACCTTCCCATGTGAAGAATGCACGCCCACAACATAGATTAGTAGTTAGCAACTTCAGAATCAAGGCTAAATGGATGCCCAGAAGATGACCAGCAAGGAGGAGAAGGTTCTGGCAGCTTAAGGATTCTGCGAATGGACAGAGATTTAGAGATGTATTACTCAAAGTTTTTGATGAAATAGAGGGGGATATAGCATCACATGCTGTGGAAGACAACTGTGCAAAGTCCCCTCTTGACCCAAGGTAACGTGGTGGTGGAACAATGTATTTGACAGGGCCATTAAGGAAAAGAAACAGGCATGGAAGGACTCAAAGAACGGTGGTAGCAGGGAATTGTATCAGATTGCCAGAAGGGAAGCTAGGAGACAGATTTACTTAGCAGATAAGAAAAAATTTGCCAATGTTCTGGGTGCATTTTATCATGAGAGGATGTCTACAATAAGTCCAGTCTACTATGCATCAATATTTTTTTATACAAAATTACCATTCACCTAGATACTGTGGACTTCCAGAGCCCATGGCTTTCCTGTTCATTCCTTTCCATAACACTTTTTACAGCATGTTAAGTATTTTTCATAAAGATAACAAACTGCATTATTTGCTGCACAGTATATAGTATGACTAACCTTTATTTATAATTGAATGTTACTTTTAAAACTTATTTCTCATGAGCTGATCGAGTTTTAGATTTACCAAAATTTTTGTTGCAGTCTTTGGATGAGTTATGCATAGTCCAGAAATATATGTTGTGGTGAGTAGTGCTAAATTTAAATAGAGTGGAAATTGCTTATTATAAACATGTTATCAAATAGTTATAGTTAAATTTTCAAATAAACCAATATGCAATCACCATAGAAATCAAAAGAAAACTACATTAGCTATGGAGACATAGTAAGTTTGATAATGGCGGTGACTAGCAACTGTGGTGATGGAAAATTATGTTGATACTAGGAGTAGAGATACGAGTGAGTTAAATTGGTTGGTGTGGCTAGCAGTATTCATGTATATGTGTACAAATTCACACACATAGTTATATGTATAGAGAAGGCCATTTATTTCAATCCTGGATAAGATTATGAAAGAGTAGCTAACAAAATTACTAAGTTCCAAATTATTTAAAACCATTTAAAAATCAAAGATCCAGATAGCATTAAAACATATATCCCCCAAAATAAAACAAAATAAACTTACGGTTAACTGGGAGATTTTTCCATTTTGAACTGATTTCATCAGGGTACATTATAGGTCCTGTCATTTTTCCTAAATACTCTGAATCCAGTAGCCATTTGTTGGCTCCTCGGCTGGAATAAAAAGATTTATATAAAATGCCAGGATTTAATGAATTTAGGCAAATCAATAAAACTAACTCTAAAGTATACGAAATAACAAAATACTGATTAAAAAGTACTGCGCCCCATTGCGGTCATTTGCACCCTTCACCGTCTCACTGCAAAGGTGTGCTTACAATCAGTCTCTTGTTTATTGGAGAAGGGATTTTCCCCCACCCAGCTAGGAGTGGGCACCAAATTGGGATATGAAGCTGCCGCCCATGCTACCAGAGCCAATGCCAACTTGCCCTCCTTGCCACCCAAGGTCATCCTCAAACTTGACCTTAAGAATGCATTCAACTCCATCAGCCGCAATGCTGTTGTCCTCAGTTCAGTAAGAGAGAAGGTCCCACAACTCTACCACATTGCATGGCAGGCTTATCTCCAACACTTTTCCTCTTGTACATTGGTAAACTATTAGCTATGATTTCCAATGACACTCCTAAGTAAACAATACCACACTTTACTCTCTGCAGATATATGACATTAATATGCAATATAAATTTCATTATCCAATATGCTAGAAAAGTTGCAGTTGTTTGTTTTGGCAGTTAATATTTAAGAGAACAAGTTAAAGAGTGGCGTTTTTTTTGTGAATGAACAGTTTATGCAGAATTACTGCACATCAAAGAAACAATCTTGTATTTCACAGTCTAGTTTTGATTAACATCCAATAGTAACTGCTGAAAGTCATTACAAACACCAATCTTTACAATCCAATTAACTTTTCGGCACTATCATGCTATTAGCTGTCAGAGCATGATAGTGCCAACTTTTCTATTAACCAGAGGATCATAACATAACAAAATTCCGACTTCACAGTCTGAAACATATTTTTCAAAACAAATAGTTTACGGTTTGATTCATTTCGGTCTTTGTGCATGTGGCAACATGCAATAAAATTTAGAATTTATGATACACATTACTGGTAAGGACTACGGGACAAAATGGTCAGCTTGCAAAAGCAGTCTCATCACTCCGTTTATTCTATGGCTACAATGGCCAATATTCAGCAAAAGCAGTTAGCCGATACTACTTGCAAAGAAACCTACCCGCCCTCTATAGCCTGGATCTTCTAGACCCTGCACTAACCATATCGCCTAATCCTTTATACCAGAATGTTAACCCTCACGAATTTCCTTCCCGCAATGATCGACTAAGAAATATTGAAACTAAACATTAGCTGTGCAAATCCCATTTGTCTCGGGGAGCCTGTGAAGGAGTCTAAGCCATAAAAACACAAAGAGAAACTGATAATAATTCTATTTCGATTAAGCATGTAAACATACATTCATTTTTACCAAACTAAAAATAAATGAAAACATTATTTCAATCTAGAAATTAAGAACTAGTTGTGATTCATTTGTGGTTGAAATTCTGCACATAATTATTAAATTAGCCCAAAGTATTCAGTATCAGTTTCTAAACAAAATGCAATATAAATACCATTTGCTTAAATATGTATTGCCGATCTATCGCTTTTGGAATTTACAATCATTTTTGAAATGACCTCTCAAGGTGACAATTGTGATTGAAAAGCAAAATTTTAACTCTTGTATTCTCAGTTAAACTGAATCTAACTCTGTAGGAAAAATGATACGCAATTAATTAAATGACAAGTCTTTAAGGGAAACATGAATTAACTAAGAATCAGTGAACAAAATTTTGTTTTGAAAGATAAGGGATAACGTGAGATAAGAACAAAATAAACAGGTCATATGTAATAAACTGACCACCCTTAAATGAGAATATTTTTAAATAAGCTAAAGCATGAAATACAATTTACCTAGAAACAAAAAGCGTCGGTGCATATCCAAGTATATTTTTCTTAGACAAAGATAAAATATTTGGGACAGTTGCCCTTAAAAGTCCTCCGATCACCGCCATGTTGACAGAGATGCTGGGAACTCCGAAATTTCTACTTCCGGTTCAGTCTGATCAACTCACATATATTTACCTCCCTTCATCTATTCATTATTTTTTTTCTCATATTTTGTCGATATTTAGCAGAAGTAACACAGTGACTCAAGGTCCGAGAGTTTCGTGCTCTGGCTCTTATCAAACTTTTCCTCATTATATAGATAGATACTTACTAATTGATTTTTTTATCACTCAGCATGCTTTAATTGATTTCTAACTTTAGCTTTCTTTTTGTTTCTCAGCTAAAATAAAGCTTGTAATAGGCTTTTATAATGAACTAATTCAACCTAGAAGGGGTTTTAAAGTTAATATTCTTCCAATAATTATTTTATGTATTTATTTTATCATCACCCTCCCCTTCAACCCGGAACCATGTGATTGGTAAGCAAGCTACTTTGCACCTGGGTGTCTTTGTGGGGTTTTTTCCATTTGTCTGTTTGTCCTCCACCACTGCTTGGCATCTGGTGTTGGTTTGTTTACATTTCTTTAGCAGCTTGGCAACAGAAACTGATAGAATAAGTATAAAGTTTTTTAAATAATTACTGGAGTTGATGTGTTCAATTAAACCCTTCAAGGCAGACCCTGCATAGCTGCAGTCCAATGATTAAACAAGTAAAAGAAAAGAGATAAAAAATAAAATTGGTAGGAAGCTAAATAATGTAAACTATCAGAGATAATCAACATCAAATCACCTTGTCTACTTTTGCCAGTGTTGTGAGCAACAATTAATATCAAAGGGTTTACAAGATAAATTACTAATACATCTGATTGAAAAGTGAGCCACTCAGTTACTTCTAAGAGAACAAAGACACCAACACTGATGACTAAAGCCAAAAAACTGACTGTATCTTTAGGAAAATAATTGACTCAATTAAAATCCATTATTGACAATAAAGCAACCAAGTTGTCGTACAACAAAAACTTTGAGGAAACTGATGTAGTTTATCTCAAGTAACTACAAGCTCCCAAAAACCTTTGGAGAGAAAACATCAAATATGATTGGTCACCACTTTGGGAAAAGACAGCTGACTGAATCTTAAGAAGAATTAATGTTGAATAGAAGTCTGATGTTCACTACTACTATGAAGTGAATTCCTTACTTGGACATCATCATTGTCATCATCATTTAATGTCCACTATCCATGCTGGCATCGGTTAGACAGTTTGACAGGATCTAGTTAGCTACAGGGCTACATTGTGCTAAATCAGCTTTGGCATGGTTTCTGTGACTGCATACCTTTACTAACCCCAGTCAGTTTACCCCATCTACCACCACTTAGTCAGAAAGGTATTTCCCTCTCCCTTGCTTTTTTCCCCTTCCCTTTTGCTTGTCTTTTCCAATCTTGCAAGTTATTTGGCAACCTACTTAGTGCTGGAGACACAAAATAGCACCTAATGATTGTTTCTAATTTTGGCACAAGACCAGCAAGTTCAGGGACGTGGGGAAGTTGATTACATCAACCCCAAAAGGATGAAAGGCAAAGTTGATGCTGGTGGAATGTAAAGACAGATGAAATACTGCTAAGCATTTTTCCTGGTGTGCTAATGATTTTGCCAGCTTTCTGCCTTTCATTACCAACCTGGCTGAAACCAGCTCTGGCACTGAGTACAAATGTCTTGTTTTCATAAGTTTTGAATTAAAATCTTCTACCAAACCTTAGTCACAATTTATGTTCCTAACACTAGCTGAATGATAACTAAGTTAATTTACTAAATTCTTTGTTATATTTAAAGTAATTGAAAGAAACACGGAGCATCTCAAAATAAATACAGTAACGAAAGGGTTAAACAGAGAGATAATATTGTTGTGAAAACATGTGATCTAACCAGTATGTCACTTCACCTGTCATTGGAGCCCCATGATTAGGCAGGGATTTTGTGTCAGCTGATGATCCCTGAAACTACATGCTTTACTGAATAAATATTATAAATTAGACAATCACAACTAAATCAAATGCCTTTTTTTATATAATGATATGGTTACAATTGATTTTTATTATCTTCCTTTAAACAGAATAATAGAGTCTGACCTTTCTACTATAAAGCTATAATTATATTCTTGTGTGACTAAGCATTACAGGAAATAAAACAATAAAGCAACAGGCTAGTGAAAAAAGTTAATTGGAGACAGCTTCCAAATATATTTCTCAAAATTGAAACAAATGCAGTTGTTCGCAATAGAATTGAAATAAATGTTAAAATTATATCTTATAATGAGAAAATGTTATAATTACCAACACTATCATTTAAAAAGTTGATTGCTTAGAAAATATTAAGAAAGGAATTGAAAATGGTTAGTTGCATTGGGTTAGTTGCATTCTTACTATTTATTCACCACAGAGTAATATATAGACTGTATGCAATATGATTAAATAGTATAAGACAATGACAAAACCTATAAGATTATACTAGAAGACCAAATATATATTCTTACTTAGAACTCAGTTTCTGTATTAGATATGACATAACTTTTTCTTATTTGTCTTTAAAATAATATTAAATTTTACTGCTTTCTTCTTTCTCGACATTGAAATTTGAAAAATTAGATAAATGAATAAATAAATATAATGGTGTGTTTCTCAAAATACACATTACAACAAACCAAATTCTTAAGTGAAGTATAAAGCTTAAAAGGCTTGTAAGGAAATCCTATATAACAAATGCATATATGCAAAAGTTATTTTATATTTTATTTATAGAATTTACCTATTAATCAATCACATTATGGTTAATTAATAAAGTTAATCGATAAAAATACATATGATGACAAAAATCACAGTATTTCATATGGTTTGCAATTATAATTTATTTGATAATTCCTCAAAATAATTTTACTTCTCTTAACACACAGTACTGACTTTGGTTCTTGTTTGCTGATAATCAGAAGAGGATGTGGTGAAAATGTATGACTAAAGGTTGACCTTACTTAAAGACTTTAAGCTCGGACTATGTTTCAAGACTTGGTGCTAGTTCATAAAATTCAAAAGAAATGATATATATAGAACATTATGGCCCTTAGAATATGGAAAGCTACCTGGTCACCTTTTATTATCGTTGACTTAATGGAAGCTAAAATCTTTTTTCATGGATTATTACTTTTAAAGATGATATAATGTTAGCATCTCGGGTAATTTTTTAGTATGCATTAAGATAGTTGTAGCTGTGCAATGTAGATGATAGCAATGATAATATGACATTTATGCTATACAACTAACATTCAAATTCACCAAATTATGTTCAATACAGAGTGTTTCAGTGTCCTAAATGAATCTTTGTCAAACTTACAAGCCAATTGAATGAAAAATACAGTTTTTACCTTTTCAGTTATAGTTTGAAATAGGAAGAGTGTACATATGACCTTTGTAAGTCTTTCCAGACTGGTGATGGCGATGTGATTTATGATTAGCTTGCATTTATCTAGGTTGAATTCTGCAGGAAAGAAAATTAAAAAAACATGTACAGAGAATTGCAATTCTGAGGGAAAAACTTCTATTTTGAAACTTTGAAGATGAGTGCCTATAAGCGTGTTAAGTGGTAAATGAGATGGATGGTTCATAGCTTGATAGTTCAATGGAGTAGGAACCAATGTATTAACAATGCAAGGAACTGAGACAGGATAATGTATGTTGGTGGGTTATCATGACGATAGTATTGAGGCAGTGTCTGTGCAAATCAAATGGAACAAATACAACATATTTTTTGTTTGCTGCACCAATTTATCAGTTTATTACTTGCATGCACACATGTATATATATATATATATATATATATAATAATAATAATTAATAAATAAATAAATAAATGCGCCCTTTTAAAGCCTAGCCAGGCTCATGGGCCTGGTTTCCCGGTTTTTTCAATGGCGTATGTGTTCCACAGCTGGACGGGACACCAGTCCATTGCAGCGTTACTCATTTTTGCCAGCTGAGTGGACTGGAGCAACGTGAAATGAAGTGTTCTGCTCAAGAACACAACGTATCGCCCGATCCAGGAATCGAAACCACAATCATATGATCATGGTGTTGACACCCTAATCACTAAGCCATGTGCCTCCACACATACACACACACACACACACACACACACACACACACACTTATATATATATATATGTATATCACCTTCAGTTAAATTGGTAGATAGTGCCCAAATAGCTGTAGAATTAAAGAGCACACAATTGAAATAATACTAAATTGAATATAAGCTTGAAATAAAAGCAGGAAAAAGACACTAAAGTGAATTTGAATATGAATTTGAGATGAAAGAAAATATGTATTTATTGTGTGTGTATGCGTGACAGAGGAGATTCACCTACACCTACACTTCAAGTTTGTTAAATTCAAATCACAAATCTACCAATTCAAGAACACTAGCACCACAATGAGATATGATGATAATAAAAACAAATGGATAAATGAATAAATAATTCAAACCAACATCTAAGAACTGACAATATATAAAACATAACTATGAGAGATATTAGTGAAAAGGTCATTTGATGATCATTTCATGATTAAAGAATAGATATTTATAACCAAACAATAAAAAGTGAAAAACAAGTGAATAATGATGATGATGATGGTGATGGTGATAAAAAAAAAGGCAGAGGAACTCAGAAGAGTCAGTGGCCATTCCGAAAACGGGTAGACAAAACTCGTGAGCTTTGGTTGGCAGTCTGTCTAGGAGAAGGAACATTCTGATTTAAAACTGGGGTAGAGAGGACTCCTTAGTCAGTGATGTCAACCTGTCAGTATCCAATGGCTCCATGTCTGAGATGAAGGCGAATGAACCAGGACTTAACTCTGGAGCAATATTTAGATGAAGATACGAGGCCAACTGACATTCACCTATCTCCTAATGAGATTCATGATCATGATACCCAACACACAGAAATGCAATGGGAACAGGCCCAACTTATGGGTAGTAAGAGCTCTGCAGTCTTAGTTGACAATCTTACTAGAGATGGTGTGTCAATAAAAATACTGGTTGGTGACTAACCTTAAAACATACCTCAATGTTGAGTGAAAATTTCTAATACAAATGTATCAAATAATGGTGTTAACGAGGCTGGAACCAAAGGTGAAAGCCTTTCGCCTAGCAGATGCCCTGTGGTTGAGCAGTGCAGGCTTGGTCTTCATCCAGAGACGCTTATACACAAAGCCAGAGGCAGAGAAGAAGGTGGGATAAGGAGGAAAACTGAATGGTAATTGAATGCTTGATCAGGGGTGAATCCAGTAGAAGGGGATTCCAACAATGTATGAAAGCAAAATGAAATGAAATAGGACTCCTTGAAATAAGTGAGCAATGGCTAGCCGACCAGGCAAGAGCAATAAGAGCAAAAGGGTGGTTAACAGACATGGAAATTGAAGAGATAAAAAGGAAAGTAAAAAATACAAATAATACTTCACCAACAGATAATATTAGGTTGTCAAGAAAGTTCTTGCAGTTTTTAACCTTTAAATTCAGATGCACATATCTCGACTCAAACAAAACTTTATTAATCAAAATAAACACCATCAGAATCAACACACTTTAACCAATGCGAAGCAAGTTTATTTATGCCAGTCATGTAAAAATCCTGCATTCTGGCAATGAAGTCGTTGAAAGCGTGTTTGGCATCGTCTTGGTTTTTGAAGCATTTCTCACGCAGGACGTTGTCAAGATACTTGAAAAAGTGGCAGTCAGAGGTCTGGTGAGTAGGGTGGATGAGGCAGAGTTTCGTAGCCCAATTTGTTCAACTTCTGCAGGGTCAGTTGTGCGACGTGCGGCCTAGCATTGTCGTGGAGAAGAATTGGTCCTTTTCTATTGACCAATGCTGGCTGTTGTTGTCGGAGTTTCTTATGCATTTCATCCATTTACTGACAGTACTTCTCCACCATAATGATTTCCCCTGGATCCAAAAAACTGTGATGGATGAGACCGGCCGCAGACCACCAAACAATCACCATGACCTTCTTTCAGTGCAACTTTGGCTTCAGGAAGTGCCATGGAGTTTCGTCTGTGTCCAACCACTGAGCTGAGCATTGTCGGTTGCCATAAAGAATCCACTTTTCATTGCAAGTCACAATCCGGTCGAGAAACAGGTCGTTCTTGTTGCATAAAAGAAGGGAAGATGACACTTCAAAACGGCGTTTTTTTAGTTGTCATTCAATTCATGCGGCACCCATTTCTCAAGTATTTTTGTTTCTCCAATCTCTTTCAAGTGGTTAGAAATTGTCGTATATGTTACGTCTAATTCAAAAGCAAGCTCTCGAACAGTTGTGCATGGATTGGCTTCCACTAAGGCTCTTAGTTGATCGTTGTCAATATCCGATGGCTGACCACTACGCTTATCAAGTCTTCAAGACTCTCATCACTGCTACAAAATTTCTTGAACCACCATTGTGCTCTACGTTCATTAGTGATTCCTGGGTCAAACACATTGTTGATATCGCGAGCTGTTTCAGCAGCTTTTCAGCCTAGCTTGAACTGGAATAAGAAAATTGTGCGAATTTGCTTTTTGTCCATGTTGTATTCAATGTTCCGGAAAAAATGGCCTAATTGTTCAAAAAGAAAAAGAGTAACACGATTAGATAGAGCAGAAAACGGGCTTTAAAATGATATATAAAGTCAAAGTAATTTAACAAAAATTAATTTGAAAATATATCATTTAAAACCTAGATTAAAAATTCCACAAGAACTTTCTTGACAACCTAATATACCCAGCAAGGACAGAGAAATGAATTGCGGCAGTGAAGACGTAGAGCAAAGTGTAAATGTAAATTCATTCTCAGCAAATGAAGCAGAAGTAATGAGAAGAGCTATATCACAAGAATATGATGATGACCAACAAGACATAGTGCAGTTGCTATGCCGATATATTAGAGAAGACCAGGATCATGCATCCCTCAATCTGCAGTACATTGATTGACATAAGTTGAAACCAAAAAGATAGATTTTGTCCTTGAGCTATTCCAGATGAGAAATATAACTGAAACTAACAAGATTATTTGGGCTGCAGATAGAGTTGGATACAAAAGAAAACAAACGGAACATAAAGAACCATACTGGCGTTGATGAATTTGTGGGAAACAAAGTTAAAAAGGAATTTAGGACAAGTTGATAGATTGAGTAAAGGGTAATTGCAGAGTGAAAGCATAAGAATAATGCTGGAAAGAACACATAGAATAAGAGATAAAGGGTATGAAGTGATATTGGAAGAATTGAAACAAAGAGTAGTATTAATTAAAGCAAAACTGGAAAGATACAACAATAGAACAAAACAATTTTGGCAAAACAGATTATTTGAAGTAAATCAGAAGAGACTGTTTCAGGAACTAGATGGGCAATTACACATAACAATGAAACCAGATGCAGAGGAAAGCAGGGCATTCTGGGAAGGATCTGGGATCAACCTGTAGAGCATAATGTTGAAGCGGAGTGGCTGCATGAAATCCAAGATAGATTAAGAAATACAGAAGGCCAAGAAGACATAAAAATAACTACAGAAATGATAAAAAAGCAGTTAAGAAAATTCCCAAATTAGAAGAGTCCAGGACTGGACAGGGTCCAGGGTTATTGGATGAAGAAGCTGAGAGGGCTCCATGAAAGGATAGTGAAACAGCTAGATGAATGCTTGTAGGAAGGTACAGTACTCAGCTGGATGACAAAGGGGAAGACATTGTTATGTGCCAAGGATCCTGAAAAGGGAAGTGCTGCATCCAACTTTTGACCAATATCATGTCTTCCACTAATGTGGAAATTCATGTCAGGTTCTTTGGCCAGTGAACTGTATAGATACTTGGAAAAAAGCGGGCTGCTACCTATTGAACAGAAAGGGTGTCGAGAGAGGAGCTGGGGGATGAAGGATCAGCTCTTAATTGATAATCTAATCATCAGAAACTGCAAGAGAAGACACACAAACCTGAGCATAGCATGGGTTGACTATCAAAAGGCATACAGCATGATACCACACTCCTGGATTATAAGGACAATGGAAATGTATGGAGTAGCAGAAAATATGGAACAGCATGAAATGGTAGAGAATGGAATTGACAACAAGGAATCAAGTATTAGGAGAGGTGAAAATCAGGAAAGGAATCTTCCAGGGGGACAGTGTGTCCCCACTGATCTTTGTGCTGGGAATGATCCCCATGAGTGAAATACTACAGAAAACAAAGTTGGGGTATGACTTGGGAAGAAGTAAGGGAAAACTGAACTATTTGCTATTCATGGACAACTCAAAGCTGTTCGCAAAAAGTGAGGCAGAACAGGACAGCCTAGTCCAGTCTGTGCAGATTTTCTCCAATGATATTAAGATGGAATTTTGGCTCTCGAAATGTGTTACAATGATGATGAGACAAGGAAAGCTTGTCAGGATAGAAGACATACATTTGCCAAGTGGTGAGATGATGTAGGTAATTCAACCTCAATCCAGCTATAAATACCAGGGAATACTTGAGGAAGATGGAATTAAACACAACAACATGAAGGAAAAGACAAAAAGAGAGTACCTGCAGTGAGTGAGAAAAATACTGGCTTCAAAGCTGAATACCAGAAACATAATTTCAGCAATAAACTCACACGCAGTTGCAGTAGTTCGGCATGGCACTGGAATCCTGAAGTGAACACAGAAGAAGCTAAAGGAGATGGACAGGAAGTCAAGAAAACTCCTAATGATGCATGGAGTCCATCATCCACGTGCAGACACTGCCCATACATGAAGAGAGCAACTGGAGGGAGAGGCTGATAAGTGTGGAAGAGGACTGCACATATTGAACTCGAGAGCTTAACAAGATACCTAGCCCAATGTTAGGAAACCTTAAGAATGAGGACATATTGAAAGCAGAGGAAGAAGGAAAAACGAAGGAAGAAGTACAAAAAAGACACGAAGAAGAATTATGCAACAAGGGACTACATGATCAATTCCATGTAGCCACAACAGAAGTTGCTGGAAAAAATAGGTGGGATTGGCTGATGAAAGAAATACTAAAAAAAGAGACTGAGAACACTATACTGGCAGCACAAGACCAAGCATTGGCCATGAACTGGAGGGTCAACCTTTGGAATGAGCAAGTGTCTCCGCTGTGCCGCATCTGTAATAGAGTTGATGGAACCATTGCCCATATCACAAACGAATGCCTTAGATTTGCCCCAAACCACTACAAGTTGTGGTGGCATGATCAGGTAGTGAAAGTGCTACATTGGAAACTGTGCAAAAACTTCATCCCACAGGGGAACATGGTCTCCATTTTTCCATACATGATCAGCTATACTCAATTTATCAATATCTCCTCGTGTCACAACTTTGCGATGTTCGTCTTATTTTGAGGGGGCGGCATATTTCACCTTTGTATAACCAACCACAGTTGCATGGGATGGAGTACACGCAGTCTTTGGTCATATTCTCTTCTATTGGTGGTTTTACTCGAAGGAGATATTTGCCAAGTGTTGTATTACTCTTGAATACTGTTCTGATGTCATATGGGTCACATATCTTTTGTATCTTTTCGGAGAGGCCTTTCACATAGGGTAGACAGACTGTGGACAGTTTATTGGTTTCATCCTCTCTTTACTTCATAATTGGAGTAGATAGTATGTTTTTGGGGTAGTTGTTGCTTAATAGATTGTTATTGAGCTTGATCATTTCTTCGTGGTGGGTATCACAATCACTGCTTATATTCTTTGCACGATGTTTTAGGCACTGAGCAATCCCTCTCTTTACATTGTATGGATGGTGGGAATTGAAGTTGAGATATCGTCCAGTGAAGGTCGGCTTGCAGTATACGGATGTCCTGAATCCATTCTTAGTGCGTGTTATTAATACGTCCAGGAATGCTAGTTGATTTCCATTGTGAACTGTATGGATGGCTTTATTGAGTTCGCATGATCTAACAGCACTTGGACATCTTCCTGGTGGGGCCAGAGTATAAAGGTTTCATCCACATATCATAGCCATAGTGTTGGTTTTAGAGGTGTTGATCCTAAAGCCAAATTCTCAAAGTATTCCATGTATATATTGGCTATTATTGGTGATAATGGCAAACCCATAGCTAAACCCTCTTCTTGTTGATATATATCAGTGTCCATACTGAAGTAGGTAGTTTCTACACAGAAGGTCAACATTTCCATCAAGTTTCTTATTGGTATACTAGTGCATTCTTTTAGATGGGTGTCTGTCACTAGTTTTTCTTTAATCGCCAATAGTGCTTCAACAGTTGGGACTTTGGTGAACAGACTTATCACATCTAAACTCACCATCTGGTTGGATTCAATGAGGGTATCCTTGATCTATTCTGTGAAGTGGGTGGAATTCTTCATGTACAATGTTGACTTTCCTGCTAATGGACTGATTATATCCACAGGGAAGCGGCTCAGTGGATGACATGCTGAACCTCTACAGCTCACTATAGGTCTTGATGGAATATCAGGTTCAAAATTTCCCCAAGACACCTAATGAAGGCTGGAGGGTATATCAGCTGAAATGTGTTAACAAGAAACAAGATGAGGACAAATGTAAATAATGTACCTAGATAATATCCTAGGAGAACCATGTCTCAGAGAAATCCAAAAGATTGTGTGGACAAGTACTGCCCACATCGTTAGAAAAACCCTATCAATTTGAATGTATGTGTTGTATTACATGAAGATATTTCACTACTGCCCCTGCCACTTCCCCTCCCCAAGCTTTCAGTCATAACTGTAACATCTCTTATCCTTCACTTGCCCTAGGACGCTGGGTGTTTCAGTGAGTGACTAGCAAACATGCAGATTAAAAGTAAATAATAATAATAATAATAATAATAATAATAATAATAATAATAATAGTAATAATAATAATAATAATAATAATAATAATAATAATAATAATAATCCTTTCTACTAAAAGCACAAGGCCTGAAATTTTGGGGGAAGGAGACTAATTGATTACATTGACTCCAGTGATTCACTGGTACTTAATTTATTAACATCCCCAAATGATGAAAGGCAAAGCCAATCTTGGCAGAATTTGAACTCAGAATGTAGCGATGAGTAAAACATCACTGAGCATTTTGCCCGGCATGCTAATGATTCTGCCTGCTGGCTGCCTTAATAATAATTGCTCCTAATTTAGGCACAAGGCTAAGAATTTTGAAAGGAGATGTTATCATCAACTTCAGTGGTAGACTGGTACTTTATTGGCCCTGAGAATATGAAAGGCAAAATTCATTTAAACTCAGAACTAGAACAAATACTGCAACACATTTTTTCCAATGCTCTAATGATTCTGCAAGCTTGCCACCACCTTAACAATGGTGATGATAATTCTGATGATGATGATGATGATGATGATGATGATGATGACGACGACGATGACTATGACAATGATGATTTCTTTTTATTTGCTGAAGGGCATTGGATTAAAGGGAAGTACAAGGAGAGGTTATATTATACACAGTGCAGAGGTTTACATAAAATAGGATAAGGATGAGAAAAAAAGGAATAGATATATTCATTCTTGAGTAGCCCTACAGATCCAAAATTACTTTGTTTACCAAAGACAAGTGCTCTCTTCCAGCTGTCATTCTCTGACCCTTAATCACATGCTGAGAGTAGACCCACTCATTGTGGTTATTTTTGCTACTGTCATCTACTTTTTAACAAATTTACTGGAAAAAGGAACCACCTACTCCATCCTCACCTTTCTTTCTGAGAGGAACTTGCAAAAGTCATTGATGGCTTGACTGAAAAGGATGTGTCTGTCTTCAGTTTCTCTAGCCTTGTCTATCACACAACCTCTTTTATCATAGTCACCTGACAGACAAAAACCTCCTATTCTTCATAGTTAAAGGAGATTTATGCAATGGGTGATCTCTGCAATGGGTGATCTCTGCAATGGACTCAGGTTATAGCTGGGTCCATCTTGCACATGGTGACAGCTATTTGACATGACTCCACAGTTCAATAATGACTGCACACTAATTGAATGCATACAAGATAATTTCATCACTCTGCACACATTCTGGGTAGTTCCATTCAATTGCACTTTCATGCTTTTATGTTTATATGTAGTATCTTCTCTCGTGCATCTTTGTTTTTGTAGTGGCTGATGATGTTGTTGCTACAGCATTCATTGATATATCTTTCTATACCATGTGGCACACATACATAGAGATAGACATGTATGTATGTTGTTATTTAGTTTTCTTTCAAAATTTCATGCCAATAGAGAAAGAGCCAGTTAGAAACCCAAGACTCCTTCATTGGAATTTCAACAACATCAATATGGTATGTATGTATATTTGTATGTTTTGTTTTATGTATGCATTCTCATGCATATAGTTGCATATCTAGACATGTTCATATATACTTAAATGATAAACTTCTGGAAAATTTTACAGATTTTTACAGTTCCAGTAAAGGCTTGGATTTGTAGTATTCAAATCAGTATTTCTGGTTCTGAGAAGCCTAATTTCTCAAGATTGATACTAAGGCCATGTGTTACATATCCCAGTGCCCCAATAATTACAAGTATAAACCTGAACTTGTAATCTGGGTAGAATAACTGTAGATTTCTCAATAGTTTAGCATAGGTTATTTTCTTTTTCACTGATCTTTAGCTTTATATTAACATCTGCTGAGCAGCTGATTTCAATAACTGTATACAGTTTCTTTTCTCTATCCCAAATCATTATGTCCAAGCTTTCCCCATTCACTATACGAGCTGTGCACTTTTGTTCAGCTTGCTTAAGTTCTTCATGCTGGATACGTGCTCTCTCAAAAGTGTCGATCCCTTCCTTAACTGGCTTCCTCCATTTGTGGCGATGACAGGCATTGTTCTCCCAGTCAGTGTCCTGCATCATTATGTCTGGTCTGTTATATCTACACTTTATCGAGGTTTTCGCTGGGACATTCCACCAGTACTCCTTCTTATTACGAGTGGCTATAGCTTCCATCATACTGTGGGTTATTATTTCTTTGACTTCAGGGTTATTCTTCCAATGGGTCTCATACAGTGTCTTAGCCACAACGTCATGTCTCATTGGTAGATAATACTGTGATGACATTTTCAGGCAACTGCTTATGATGTGGGTGATATCTTCGGTACTAACTCCACGAAGTCTGCATTTGGTTGATATTTCCTGTTCCTGGATTGCAACACATACCTTTCAAAGTGGGAGACAGTAATCTGTTTGTTGGTCCATGATAGACTTCTTTGATGATCAATGTTACTATGCTGTTGAAGGGATATGATATGACATTCAAAGGCAATCTGGGTTGATTGACATTCAAAGGCAATCCTGCCATTTTTGTTTTAGGTAGAGGCGGTCTACATCACTGTTGATATGAAAATTATGTATGCTGGTTAGTATCTTCCAGGTTTTCACATCAATTGCTCAGATCTCATCAAGCATCCAGTCAAGTAGCCCAAATGTTGGTATGAGTACTGGTACTGCAAACACATTGTGGGCCACTGTTTTATAGAAGGCAGAGAGTTCCGAGGTCCATATTTTTTTTATTCAGCTGTAATATTTTTTAGTGACATGTGTCTTGTTACAGGTGCTATCATAAGATATATTTTCATCCACCCCAAGGTACTTGTAATTTTCTTAGTCAGATACAGGGAAAATTACTATGTCATTGAAGGAGATGTTGCTAGTCTGGTTTACAGTTTTCCCTCTTTTCACAACCATATAACAACATTTATCCTGACCAAACTCCAAGCCTAAATCCTTTGAGAATGTATGTATGCATGTACATACATGTGTGTGTGTGTGTGTGTGTGTGTGTGTGTGTGTGTGTGTGTGTGTGTGTGTGTGTGTGTGTGTGTGTGTGTGTGTGTGCATAGGTAGGTAGATAAGAAGGCAAGTAGGTAGTCACTTTACTAATTATACTGCAGTTTCTCAATGAAATCCCAGCTAACAAAGCAGCAACTTTTCAAACAAGGTCCCTGCTACTAAGAAAGTATTAACAGAAATCTGATCAGTGCTAATAATAACACAACTAACAACAGAGATCTTTGCCTCTAAGAGAGTAACTACTGTATGTAAATGTGTTCCATTCTAATAAGTCAGTAACTAGTAAAATGAGATTTCAGCTTCTACAAGATCAAGTAAACACATGAAATATTAGCTACGAAGGCAGCAGCTATCCAAAATGAAATCCCTGTTACTAATAGAGCAACAAGGCAAGTAAAATCCCTGCCACTAATGTAGCAACTATACTAATGCGATTCTTTCCAATAAGAGTGCAAGTAGTTAATTAAGTAGTAGGGATCTCATTAGTCTAGTTTTTCTTTTAGTTGCATTCATACACCTTTAGCAGCAGGGATTTTCTGATCAGTTTTAACACAATTTTTTCCAGCTTTATAGGTCCTGAGAAAGGAGCAGTAAGGAGGACTTGTGATAGATGAGAGGATAACAAAAAAGATGGCGAAGGTGTTAAATAGGGCCTTCACAGGAATATATTGAGTGAGAAATCCAGAGGTAGATATTATACATACCAAATTCCATCATCACCCCCATTATAACGTCTAGTTTGTCATGATTGCATAGGTGGACTAATCTCTCTAGTATTTCTTACTTGTTACTTCTTGTTGCAGTCCTTCTTCATGAAGTTCATTTTATTGAAGGCAGTCTTCAACACTTTAGATCATGTTTTCCTGAGTCTCTTTCTTTCTCAGGTATCATTCACTGTGAGTACTCAACACTTCTTTATACAGCTGATGGCATACCTATACAAGTGTGCCCCCCCCCCCCCCCCCGCAACTTTATTTCAACATAACTTTCAGAAAAATGGATATTTAGTGATGAAATTTTCTACAAATATCTTTCAGAAGGTGTAAATTATGACTATATTATAATTTAAAGTGAAAAAAATTATTGGTGGGCATGCACACATATATACTAACACATAATGCTTTTCTGCACTCTCAACACCACTTCTCATCTTTCCTCATCTGACCTACTCCCCACTATGATCCCCATACTTCTATTTCCTTCAATGACTCTCTCAGGATTCCTCTCCATCCTAGTATGCTAATGCCTTTCCTTCATTCCTTCTGTCCATACTTGCCCCTTATAATGTCGGCTAGCTCTAGAACCTCTCTTACACAACTCAGTTATCACTTCCTCATCCTGCATGTGATAGAATTTGCAGTTATATAATTTTTCAAAAAGTTTAAAACCATTTTAATTTTATTAAGCATGCTAAGTTGTCCACCAGCATTTGAGTTCTCTGGCCACATCATGAGAAATATTGGGTTAACCTGAATCTCCTTGATGTATTCCAAACTTTCTTTAGAATTCTGGCATATTCTTTTCTCTACTTTCAAGCCTAGCTGTTGTCATTTATTGCTGGATTTATTAACTATCCCTTTATCATATCTTGTTGCCACCAAGTTTACTACTCCCTGTAAATTATCTCTAATTATGCTCCTTCCATTTTTTAATTCTTCAGTATCATAACCTCCCTAAGATTCTTTTGTTCACTAATCTTAGCTTAAGCTCACTCAATGAAGCAATCTGTTTAATGGAATAGTCTATCAGAAGTTTACAAGTATCAGTATCCACTGTAGTAGGAGCACATACATTAGCAAAACTCTCCCTTTAAATCCATTTCTATCTTCCAAGCAACATAATTTATCTATTTCCAACACATCATCTATTCAGTTGACTTCCTAGTTCCAGTTAGTAATATTAGAAAATCACGCTTAAATTATAAGTTTCTTCATCAGCAAAAACTCTGCAATGCCTGAATTAATTTTTATCTGTAAGCATAGATGGATGTTTTATATTTTATCCTTTTAAGTCTTGGAGATTCTTATTAATTAAGATGTTGGCAGCATCTATGATCACCTTTGGATCTTTCTATGTCCAACACCTTTCCTGAAATATTTTATTCAATTTACAATGAATACTCATCATCTGTGTACATTCAGAAGCTTCCATGGACTGAAATCTTTCATAATAACTACATAATCTAAGATGAAAATCACGGAACTGGTGTATGAACCTTAAAGGACAAACTCCAACCACAACTTTTTATCCTTTCATCAATAGAATATGTATTTCTTAAGAGCCTTTCACCCATACTTAGAAATTGTAGAATCTTGAATTAAGCCGTTTCTAGACTAACAGCAATAAAATAACATTATCCTTTTCCTGAAGAGTCTTATAAACAAGCTTAAGGAAAGTTATTTATCTGTAGTTCTATTTTAAAGGTACAGGTTACTTATAAACATTTATTTATCTTATTCATAACTTTTCTTTAAATAGAATCAAAATTGTTCTGGATAAATGTTAAAGATAATAATTTAAAATGCCAGCTTCATAATTGAAGTGTTAATATTTTGTATCCTGTCTCTGGAAAGTCAACCAGGAAGAAAATACTTAAAACTCAATGGTCACTTAAGCAGTTTATTAGACAGCAGTACTGTACTCAAACCTTCCTTTGGGTTTGGATAGACAATAAGAAACTTTACATTTAGCTGAAATCTTCAGTTGTTCTACAATGACAGCATTAATAATTGGATATCTTCTTAAAGAGGAACTTATTTAAATCACCTTCAAAATATAAAAGAAATTGCTTTCATCATAATGTATATGCCATATCTGTCTTATCAAACAATTTTTTTCTAGTTATTCTCTATTTTTGGTCAAAAGTGTCAACAAAAGAACTATTGATTATTTTTGAACAAACATGAAACAAAGACCTAGTATCACACACCAACATTTTAGATTTATTTCTAATTTATTTTTATTACATACTATTATAAATTGGACATTTGAATTCAAAATGGTCCAATTGGTTTATTTCATTTTTCAAGGAGAAAGTTACAGGAGGGGTTTGTACAAGTTGAAAAGTTTGAAAATTTATATTCTGTTATCTGAAATGAAGTAGTATTCAACTTCTGGAAGTTATTGATTTGATTCATGTCAGCTTTGATTGAACATATCAATATGATCGAAGAGATTCCAACTGTGACCATCTTATCATTTTTTCAGATTATTACATCTAGAATGACATTGTAGTAACGCCTGCGCATGCGTAGTCTTATGCATGCGTAGAATTAAACAAGTAAGCGTTTCCCGCTCAATTCATTCTCTTTCTCGCTGGCCAGCGATTGAGCATGGACGTGTGTTTAAAGCTGTCTCTACATCTTTCGGACTTACACTAGACAGCTTGCTCACAACTACAGAACAACGTCCCAAACAACTATGCTCATACATACAGAAGCTGACACAACAAGAACTAAAGATGTTTATATGTTTACCACCTGAATAAATGTTGTTTAAGTTGTTTAGTCTGGAGTTCAGCATTCCGTTATATTCCTTTAAGTTTATAGTAGGAAGTCAGGTATACAATCTAAAGATGTATAACCCACTTTCTACTAAAACATTATTACATTGTCCCCACCACCTTCTTTAAGATGTAGGTATGATTCAGGAAGGACTGGTTGCTATTTCTAGAAGGTAGAACAACCATGCAGTGGCTTTCATGCTGACTTGATTTATAGATGTGTAAAAGTGTAACACTTCATATGATGATATCCTTCATAGAGTATAGCTTTATGTTTTGATGAGATGTGGTTTGTGTTTATTTTATACCTCACTGTTGTAATGATCTTCCTTTTGTAAGTTCTTAATTGCAAGTTTTATTTATTTATTCATATATTTGTTTATTTATTAGCCTTCGCTTCATCAGCTATGATGAATCTGAAGGTTTTTTTGTTTGAGTTGAATGTGCAGATTATGTGGGGCATTAATCTAGAGTTGATTGGCAATTTTCCCAATACTTCTGACTATTGTTATGAAGCTCTTCCTCCAGTATCCAAGTTATTTGTGATTTGACATAATGCTCCAAAATTCTGCACAGCCATATCACAGATAGTGGAAATATCTTGTATTTACATTAAATTCCTTATTCATAAAAGTTCACAATTCTTAGAGTGCAATTCAAAGTGATGTGACTTCCTTTCCTTCATAAAAAACACTCCAGAAAAGGTTTCCATTCAGACAATATTTCTGTTTCTGTTTCAAAGGTATTTTCATTTGGTGCGCATAACATGGTATCATGAACATATAATACAGAAATTGTTGAGATCATCCATGGAGAAAGAGATCAGAAGCAGGCTAAGCATGGAACTGATGACTTGGCAGAGTTGTTAGCATTGGAGAAAATATCTGTTGTATTTAGTTATGACCGTTGCCAGTGCCCCTGGACTGGTTCTTGTGCGGGTGGCACATAAAATACACCATTTTGAGCATGACAGTTGCCAGTACTGCCTGACTGGCCTTCGTGCCGGTGGCACGTAAAAGCACCCACTACACTCTCTGAGTGGTTGGCGTTAGGAAGGGCATCCAGCTGTAGAAACTCTGCCAAATCAGATTGGAGCCTGGTGTTGCCATCTAGTTTCACCAGTCCTCAGTCAAATCGTCCAACCCATGCTAGCATGGAAAGCGGACGTTAAACGATGATGATGAGGATGATGATGATGATGTTAACATTCTATGTTAAAATGCTGTTGAGGTCAACTTTACATTTCATTCATCTGGAATTAAATTAAAATACCAGATGATGTGTGGTTAAGAAATTTGATTTGTAACTATGTAGTTCTGGGTTCAAACTCAGTAGCACCTTGAACTAGAGTGTTCTACTATAGCCTTGGTTTCACCAATATCTTGTGAGTGGAATTTAGTAGTCAGAAATTGTATAGAACACATAGTATGTGTGCATGTGTGTGTATATGTGTGTGTTTGGAGGTACATGGCTTAGAGGTTAGTCTGTTGCACTCAGGATTGTAAGATTGTGGTTTCAATTCCTGGTCTGGGTGATGCATAGTATTCTTGAACAAGACACTTCATTTCACAATGCTCCAGTCTACTCAACTTGCAAAAATGAGTAATTCTGCAATGGAAAGGCATCCCATCTAATGGAGAATGTATATATACTACAGAATCCAGGAAATTGGCCTTATGAGACTATGTCTCAAGAAGGACCTTTGATTTTTTTTTCGTGTGTGTATGTATATATATATATATACATATATATAAAAATATTTTTTCGTAATGAGATAAAAAAAACCAAGGCTCTGTAAGATTTTAGAACATTTATAAATAGAAGGTCTTACAGCTGTTTCCAGGATATTTATTATATTCCTTCATCAGAGATGGTGTGAGAAGATGATTAAGCAATAGTTAATTTAGATAAGATATGAAATAGAGAGTGAAGTGGAGGAATGAAAATAGATGTGAGATATGCAGGGATATTGTATTTGTAGATCAATTATTTAGGCAGAATGGTATACATATAAGATTCCAATGCCTTGTGAGTAAAATCCAGTAGTATTTCAAATTGGTCATTCCAAGTATAGAGTTTATACTCAGTGTTATTGAATCAAGGGTTTTATTTAAAGTGACCTAAAAGTAGGGAATGTATTAGTAAGGTCAAATCGAAAACATGAAGATAAAGAAAGAGAAAAAAAGAGAAAAGAAGGAGAAGAAAAAAGAAGGGAAAAAAACAGGAAGAGAGGAATAAAGAAAAGAAAGAAAAAAGAAAAATAAGGATAGAGATAAGGGAAAGTGTACCAGTTAGTGGTCAGTCAAGAAAATTTGAAAGTAGGAATGGGGAGATAAGGGTGATAGAGAGAGAAAGGTATTAGAGTCTAAAAAGATAGAAGGAATGGGGGTCGAAAGAGAGAGAGAGGTATAAAAAGTAAAGTAGTGTCAATTGTGTAGTGATAGAGTCTAAGGCTTAGAGGGAGGTAGTAGTATGGAAGGAAGAATTTAGGTAGTTGGACAGATCAGTGCTTAATAATAGAAGAAAATATATATATGAAGATGTATACATATGTATACATTAGACATGTATATATATATATTTAATTAGATGTTTATACATGTCAATATTTACATATACAACTCGTACTCATATGTATATGCACACATGCATACCCATATATACGTATATCTGTATGTATTATCGCTCCTGTACACATAGGTATATATACCTTGCATACATACATACATACATACATGCATACACACACACACAAACATGCACGCATATATGCATGGATGCAGATACACACGAATATAATTAGATGGTTCTGATATTCGAGTATGAGTGAGGAATTAGGAGTTAAAATGTAGATTTATAAGGTTATTGGGATTACCTAAGGGGTATTGTGAAAATGTACTGTATGGTCGTTTAGGCATTTGGATTTGTGGTAGAATTTGAATGTGTGAAGAAAGCAGTGGTTGCATGTGCTTAGTTCCTCATCATGTTTATTTAGCAGTGCTGGAGAGTTGTGCTTTAATATGTGAAGTGCCTCCTTCAGACAAAATTTTCAGGTTGAGCTTTGACCTTGGTAGGGAAGCCCTGAGTCCAGTATGGACCATGATAGAGTATGGGGTATTTTTGAGATGATGTATGTGGTTGGCAAGCGTTGTAGATTTATTATGTTTATCGTATCTAAGAGAATGGAGGTGAGTGGCATATCGTTGCTTGAAATTTTTTGTTGATCCTATGTATATGGCTGTAGAGTTGTGTAATAGATTAAGGACAGTGCATTTGTAAATTACATTATATCTTCTGCAATGGGTTTGTAATGGGCTGATGGTTCCAGGACAGCAATTACAATTAGCTGAATTTTGGGGACTGTGTTCAGTAATAGAGGAGGTAATATCGTCAGAGGAGAGGTTATAGAAGGGGGTAGAAAATTCTATATTATTAGTATTATTAACGTTATCATTACCATCATTGCTATTATTACTATTGTTATTAATTGTACTATTTGTAAGGGTGGTAGAGATTGTGGTGGTGTTCCGGGCAGTGTCAGTAGGATTGGTTGGGTTGTGGTTGTGGTCTAATGTAAGGATGTCTTTGCTGGAGCTGTATGTGTGTTTAGTGTTCATATGACTAGAGTTGTAGTTATGTGAGTTTTGATAGTAAAGAGAGAGCTTTTGCTTATTAGAGGCTGCTACAATAGATTCAAAGTTGGGTGAGGTAGAATAAGATAGTTTCAGGGTGGATCGGTTAAAGATAGAATGATATTTATGTTGTCGAGGGAAGTTAGAGTCTAGTATTTTAAAGAAGGATTTAGCTAAGTTCTTAACGTTAAGTGAGAATGGGGGTGTGTACCACAGAATAGAGCGTCCACCACTTTTTTTAGAGGGTCTGGGAGTAGTGCTATCTAAGTTTTTAGATAAATGAGTGCTATCTATATTTTTAGGGAAGGTATGCGGGTGGTGAGGCCTGTTGTTGTTAGCTGTTTTAGTTGTTTTTGTTAATAATCTACAACACTCACCAACCACATAC
Organism: Octopus bimaculoides; assembly: GCF_046866305.1. Classification (NCBI taxonomy): domain Eukaryota; kingdom Metazoa; phylum Mollusca; class Cephalopoda; order Octopoda; family Octopodidae; genus Octopus; species Octopus bimaculoides. The sequence continues at coordinate 98,174,887 of NC_142932.1, read as the reverse complement.
ATCATCTCAAAAATACAAATATACCCTATACTCTATCATGGTCCATACTGGACTTAAGGCTTCCCTACTGAAGTCAACGCTCAACCTGCAAACTTTACCTGAAGGAGGCACTCCCCATATTAAAGCACAACTCTCCAGCACTGCTAAATAAACATAATGAGGCACTAAGCACATGCAACCACCGCTTTCTTCACACATTCAAATTCTACCACAAATCCAAATGCCTAAATGACCATATGGTACATTTCCACAATACCCCTTAGGTAATCCCAATAACCTTATAAATCTACATTTTAACTCCTAATCCCTATCTAATTCCTCTCTCTCATACTCGAATATCAGAACCATCTAATTATATTCGTGTGTATGTGCATCCATGCATATATGCGTATATATGTAGGTGTGTGTGCCAGGAGAAAAGGTTGCAAGAGTACTCAACTGGTTTTTATTATAGCTGAGTAAACTGGAACAATGTGAAAGGAGGTGCCTTACTCAAGAACACAACATGTCACCCTATCCAGGAATTGAACCTTAATGACGATCTTTTATCATTCACTTGTTTCAGCCAGTGATCTATGGCCATGCCTTGAAGGATTTAGTCAAACAAATCACTCCAGTATGTACTTTTAAAAATAAAAATCTGGTACTTATTCTATCTAGGAGCGTAAAAAAACAACAACAATAATTGTCTGTTAGTGGGGGGGGGACAAACACAAAGACATACATGATGGGCTTCTTTCAGTTTAAATTTACTAGATCCACTCGCAACATTTGGCTAGCCCAAGGCTATAGTAGAAGACATTTGCTCAAAGTATCATGCAGTGGGACTGAACCTGAAACCATGTGGTTTGGAAGCAAACTTCTTACCATGCAGCCAAGCCTGCAAAATAACAACAACAACAATTATGAATTAATTTATGAAAGTTTTTATATAAATGACATAAGACATGAGATATCTCAGTTTGAGATAGAAATGTGTAACAGACTCACGTATGTTATTCAAGCCACATTTCTATCATGACAACTGTGTTACTCTGTTTATTACAGTAACTCTGTTTATTACTACTTCTCAAATTAGAGAAGATAAAAGAGATAAATATCAGGTAGAAGTCCTATCACCCAACGTATTTCTCTTTTCTATCACAAACTGACACTAATGATATATTACATCAACAACAACAATAACAATAATTTTAAATTTGATTTAGGCTCAAGGCCAGTAGTTTGAGAGGAGGGTATTAGTTGATGTCATTGACTCATGTGTCTGACTGGTACTTTATCTTATTGGTGACAACAACAACAACAATAATAATAGTCCTTTCTACTATAGGGAAATTTGGTGGGGAGGGGTTGATGCAATCAACCGTAGGACTCAAATGTAAGGGAGAGATTCTTAGATAGAAAAGATTCCTATATGACTGCTTCATGTTACAGAAATTAATAGCATTCATGAATTGATCCAAATCACAAGGGAAATGAATGAAAGGAGCAAGGATGCAGACACACACCAATAGTTATATTTTAGATCTTGCTATCTATAAATGTAAATACCAATAAATACAAAAAGAATAAATAAAGGCAATACATTTATACAGGTTAAGAAACTGCCACTTATGTGGAATCAGGGTACATTACCATTCTGACTATCTTCTACTTTGATCACTTCCACAAACTGGGTTTTCTAAAGTTGACCCTGAGCATTTTTGGCTTTAGCAGAGTTGTGAAAATTCATACATCTTCTCAGGCATAATTCCTCAACAATTGATATACTGCTCATGCCATCTATACTAACATTCTTTTCTTATGAGGCTTCTGGTACTTGTGTCCCATCTCCTTCACTATCACTGTGTAATTCATATAATTGTTTAAGACCAAAATTAGGTCAAATGAGACCCTGTTTAGCTATTAAACACTACAAATTTCAAACATTTCATAGGGGTGAATGCCATTTTGTGAGGAACTTCCATTGTCTTATTTGCCTTATGTTTGGATTCATTCTTTTCTTTTTTCCTTTTTTTTTTTTGGTGATGGGGTCTCACTTTTCTCCAATCTCTATCTTTCCTAATGCTCCCTTTGCTTTTTGATGACAGAAGCCTCCTTGTTTTTTGAAACACAAAGATATGACACTCTCCTTTCCTTCTCCTACATAAAATCATTAGACAAGGAGCCACTGTCTTTTGTAACATACTTCATCTATTGCTTTTCTTTTCCTCTGAGCTGGTGCAACCAAGTCACCCCTACTTTTTCCACAAAGTTTGCTAAAAATTATGGAATTTCACTCTTGTTTGTGATAGTGTTGTTACTGTGTTTTTGGCATATTTTGTCTTCAAATTTGAATTATTTTTCTTTCTAGTATTTCCTTTTTATGTTTTGCAAATGGAAATGTCTAAGTTTTTTGTATGTCTAATTAATAAGGTTAGGGTCATGCTTGTTTATGTTAATGCTACCAGCACTGTGACTGGTACCTCTTACTGATATTTCTAAGGCTGTCATTTTATAATGTTTTTAACATCTGCATATTGCAAAACAGTTTTGACATTTATCTATTGAAAATGTCAAAAGTGTGTAACAGTTTAAAGAAAAAAATTTTAAACTGACCTTTCTTCTAGCCCAGTTAATGTGATGTAGTTGTCCAATTCTCTATATTCTCTTATAAATAAAAGAAGCAAAAACAATCTTGGTTTGTTTATGTAAATCACAGAAGAAAATATACAGTGCTCGCTGAAATATATCAATTCACACTAATAAAACAACAATAGTAATGATGATGATAATGAGCATAATGACCAGTACCAACACCAGCACCAGCACCAGCATTAGTGCCAGCACTAAAATCAGCAACAACACCAGCACTTGCACCATCATTACTTCATCATTATCGTTTACTTCCATGTATTTGATTGATTTGAGGCTTTCATTACGAGTCATGCTTCTGTACACTACCTAATCCAAAATGTATGTAAAACTCCTGGTATAATAAACAACCTTTATTAAATCAACATTAAAGCTTCTCAATTTATCTCTTGTAGAAATCCAAACAAGAAACATGACCTTGTACCATGCTAGGATTAATTATAGCAGCAATATTTCTACTCATGGCATCAGCACTTGGTGGTATAGATATATGAAATTTGTGGTGGCTTAAATAAATATTGTATTTATAAAAAAAAACAAATACTTGTAAGTCTCCTATATCAGTTTACCAGATGACAGCAGTACACGGCTGGTGTGGGTTACTTAGGTTTCATGTGGAGGATGTCTACTGGCAGACATTTTCTGGGTGGTATTATCAGCATATGAGCATGAATTATTAGAAGTGACAGCAAGTAGGTCATTAATATACAGAAAGATTTTGTAGAAAATATAACCAAATTTTGTGCTTTATAAGAATTAGTAAAATGTGGGTTAGAGTGTATCCATCAGTACATACTACAATCTGTTAGGAATCTTCTGATCTAAAACTGAAATCCACATGGCATGCATAAGTTAGTAATTGTTGATACATTGTAGTCACTGGACTTCTGAAGATGCAAGACCACTAGTGAGTGACAAAGGATAACAAGTCTCCTATAGACTTGACTCTAAGGAAGTCATATTGGTAGTTACTGAGAAAAAAAAAAAAGAAAGACTCAAGATCATAAAGGGTTGATTGTTTATGACTGTCTTAAAGACTTTTGAAGTGTTAGAAATGAGAACTAAATTAAATGTTAGTAAGGAGAAAGGAAATGCTTTATATTTGGAAATGACACAATGTAGCATGTTTTAAAAAGATGAAGACAGACTCATGTAAAGGAAATTGATGATTTTATTGAGAATAGAAGATGGCACTGGGGAACACTTTGAGGGTGATGTAAGAAACACTGTTGGGACTGGTTGTTTTCTTAGTTCAGAGCACTCAGAGCATAGTGACTGTATGTATGGGGCAGAGATGAGAAAAGTATGATAGGAGTTTTATTGACTATATGCAACTAGAATACCGGCTAAAAAAATTAGAAGGCTTTTTCAATGGAACTGATGCTAACAAAGTCATCTTAGCTGAGGAGATGTGGGAACGAGAATTCCACAAAGGTTTTCAAGATGGTGGATTAAAAAAATAACTTCATTGGTCATATAAAAATCCAGAATGCTCCCAAATGTTTGAAAATTGAAGAAAATTTATCAAACATTTAATAATTTCTGTCAAAGACATAAAACTTTGAAATTTTGGGAAAGTGACCAATTCTAACCAACAATGAAAATGCTGAAAAAGAAAATAAGTAAATTTCAAAAATGACTTACTGACACAATCCAGATAAACATGTCTCCCTTTGATTAAACCGTATTGTTTACATATCACTGATCAACCATGAACATTTTTAGAGAGAATCTGTTGCAAAACATTCTGTCCTAATTTAGTGCATAACTGACATAAATACATTGATTAATCAATAGTCACACATTAACTTTAGAGCCCACTTTCATTTTCATATACACATTTTCCATAGATTGTTGTAAACTTTCATGAAAGTGCACACCAATATATAAATCATTAAGATGATCTAGATAGTTGGGAACTATTGCTCATAACAAATAGGTAAATAAATAAATAAATAAATAAAATAAACATACAGTTTATCAATATATAAATATAAATTAAAAATGGAAACCAAAATAATAAATTGAACAATTAAATAATTTAATCATGAAATGATAAATTCAATTTAATTTTATTGTTTTATACAAACAAATGACACATCTGGTAAATTACAGTTGTTTCTACACCATTATTAAAAACACGTTTTTCAAGAATACTAAAATACCATTGTAAATATAATGAGGTTTCATCAGACAAACTTATCTTCTTAAATATCTTACCAAATATTTTTGGTAAGATTAGCATGGAAAGTGGACGTTAAACGAACGATATGTCTGTCTGATGAAACCTCATTATATTTAAAACGGTATTTTATTATTCTTGAAAAACCTGTTTTTATTAATGATGTAGAAACAGCTGTAATTTACTAGATGTGTCATTTGTTTGTATAGAATAATAAAACTGAACTGAATTTATCATTTAATGATTAAGTTATTTAATTGTTCAGTTTATTATTTTGGTTTCCATTGCTAATTTATATATATATATATATATATATATATATATATATATATATATATATATATATATATATATATATATATATATATATATATAATATATAGGGGGGGAAAGTAAGAAGAAAAAAAGCGAAAATGCACATTGGAAATCAAAAGAAGTAAAGGCTTTTTGTGAAAAGTAATGATAGATATATACAATTAGATGAACTGAGGTAGGAATAAAAGCAATAAAAGTCATTATTGTGAATTGTTAAAAAGATTCAAAGGTATACTGGTTTCGTAAATTACTGTTCACTGGCTTTGAATGCGCACCAATTACCGAACAGTGTCGGGTCTACTAGTCCCTGAGTAAAAAGATTATGTGTAAGGGAGGTAAGTAGTTCTGGATTTGGTGCAATTAGGGTAGATATAATTCTGTAATGTGAATGGTGTATGGGACGTATGGGGGTTAGTGGTATTAATTGAAAGGTTAGTAGTGTTCTGTATTATGTTATGTGGAAGATAGTTATTGATGAAAGTTGCCTCTTTATTCATTCTTTGCTGTACTGAGGTATTTTGTGAACATTGATAGAAGGGGAAAAATTAGGAAATTAAGATTAAGGTTCCTAGCACACCTTTCTATGTGTTCACTAACCTGTATCTGTCTGTATTGTCGGTGACGGATTTGTTCTTTGTGGAGAGTGGTTCTTCGATGGAGTGATATTCCTGTTTGGCCAATATACTGATTACCGCACCCTAAGCAGGTAATGGCATAAATTAGGTTTTCCAAGGCACAGGTGAAATTTGATTTAATCTTAAATATTTCACCTTGTTTAAAGTAGAACTCTGAACCCTCCAAAAAGTGGGCGCATGTGCCACAGTTAGGTCGACCACATTTTTTCACTTTTGGTTCCGTTGTTAATGGATATAGTCTTGCACTGGTTAATATTTTTTTCAATGATTTTGGTTGCATTTTGCTTTTGATAATTTTGTGTGAGCCTAAAATTTTGTTCATTGTTTTATCTCCTGTGAGGATGGGTAGATTTTGGATGATAATGTTGAAGGCTTTGTTGTTTCTAGGATTATGTGTGGAGATGTATGGGAGTATTTTTAAGTCTGGTGTAGTATTTCGGTTGACTTCCCTTAATGTTTGTATGTCTATTTCCTTTGCTTGTTTAATGCCATCATTTATTAATGATATTGGGTAATGTCTTTTGATTAGTATTGATCTGAGTTCAAGGAGTCTTCGTTCACGAGTATAGGTGTCCGAAACTATGGTAGAGATTCTTTTCACTAGATTATAAGGTATATTAATTTTTATGTTTGGGGTGGCATGAGTTGAATAATAGGTATTGTTTTGAATCTCTATATATAAAACAGATGTCTGTGTGTGTGTATGGCTGTTATGCATTTCAACATTTTTCAACCATTTTTGCTCAAACTTGACACACTAATAGCTTATGCTCTAAGGGCGTTCATTACCTGCTTAATATTTTACAGACCTCCTGCGTGTAACCAAAAACTGCGAATAACTGTTCAGAAAACCAGTTTTTTGCCCATAACTTCTTGGTTTTTCAAGCGAACTCCTCCAAATCTGACACGAACATTACTCTTGACATAAGAATTGTTTTGCTTAAAAGTTTTGTGAAGACCAACCATGTTAATAGTGAAAGATCCCTAAATAACTGCATAAAAATCGGTTTTTTACTAATAACTTCCGCAGTTTCCAACTGATTTGCTCCACATTTGGCACAAACATCACTCATGCTTTAAGAATTGTTTTAAACCTATGTTTTTGTCAAGTCAATCTTTGTTGAATGGAAAAAAGTCTGCGAATAACTGCATAAAATTCATTTTTTCCACAGCTCTAAATAGAAGTTGTTTCCTGTTTGCTTACAGTCTTTATTGCACCTGAACATCTGCCACAAACAAAAACTAACTTGCTAGTTAACCTGCCTTTGATGTTGCTGCACCTCTTATGTGTCCATAGCTTGCACCGGGTACATCTTATAGAGTTACTACCTACTCCTTTTTTACATACTGAGCAGGGCCATCTACCTGAAGTGTGTGTATATGTGTGTCTGTGTTTGTCCTCCCAACATCGCTTGACAACCGATGGTAGTGTGTTTACATCTCCGTAACTTAGACGTTCGGCAAAAGAGACCGATAGAATGAGTACTAGGCTTACAAAGAATAAGTCCTGGGGTCGATTCACTTGACTAAAGGCGGTGCCCCAGCATGGCCACAGTCAAATGACTGAAACAAGTAAAAGAGTATGTTTTGTGACGTCCTGTGCCCACATATGCATATATATATACATATGGATGTAAGTATGTGCATATACATATGTATATATGTACATATATATATATATATATATATATATATATATATATATACATATTTGTTTTGCAAGATTTTTGATGTGAAATCGTGTGTTGAAACAGATGTTGTTGTACTTGGGGATGGTCATAGTGCCAGTTTAGCCAATAAAAACACACGCACTGTATATTTGGTGTTAATTTGCTTCAGCTTTATATTACATTAATCTTAATCTTATTTCGGCCAGAGTTCTTTCGTCACACTTCTGTGACCTCATCAGTGGTCCTTTGTTTCCTTCCTTCTTATGTGTGTCTCACCTTGCTAAATATCAGCCATTTTGTATTTTGTATTCCTATTGTATGTGTCTACGCATGCGTGTCTTTCAATGTGTCTGTGTCTTTTGTAAGTGCATGTGTGTATGGGGAGTGTCTGTATCACCTATATACTTTGTTAATACGTGTTCATTTGTATTTGTTTTTATTTATTTATTTGTTCATGTGTGTGTGTGTGTGTTTTTTTTTTTGTGTTTAGTTAAATTTTGTTAACGTATGTAGTATTTAATTCCATTTGTTTATCTATGTATTGTATTATACTTTGTTCATATTATTATGAGGACATGCGTAAGCTTGCAAGAAACAAAACCAGTATGCTCCGATGGATGTGTAATGTCAGTGTACATACTTGACAGAGTGTAAGTCCCTTGAGAAGCATCAGTTGTGGTGTGCAAGAGAGACGATTGCGCTGGTATGGACATGTGGCAAGAATGGATGAGGATATTGGCACTCCGTCGCTTATGACGTCAAGGGTTCCAATTGATCCGATCAACGGAACAGCCTGCTCGTGAAATTAACGTGCAAGTGGCTGAGCACTCCACAGACACGTGTACCCTTAATGTAGTTCTTGGGGATATTCAACATGACACAGTGAGAGAAAGTTGTGGTGAAACAGTACAGCAGGGTTCGCCACCATCCCCTGCCGGAGCCTCGTGGAGCTTTAGGTGTTTTCGCTCAATAAACACTCACAACACCCGGTCCGGGAATCGAAACCGCGATCCTATGACCGCGAGTCCGCTGCCCTAACCACTGGGCCATTGTGCCTCCACAATGGATGAGAATAGTTGTGTGAAAAAGTGCCACACCCTAGCAGTTGAGGGAACCTGTGGAAGAGGTAGACCCAGGAAGACCTGGGATGAGGTGGTGAAGCACGACCTTCAAACTTTAGGCCTTACCGAGGCAATCACCAGTGACTGGGACCTTAGGAAATATGCAGTACGTGAGAAGACCCAGCAAGGCAAGTGAGAGCATAAACTGCGACCTCTGCCAGAAGTGTAGCCAGTTCACTTAATCGTATCTTTACTTCATTGGACACTGAGAAAAAAACAAAAAACGCTGCTTGTGATGACCTGTTGGGGCAAGTGAAATCAAAATCGTAATTGAATCATACTCGTTGACTGGCACCTGCGCCAGTGGAGCACTAACAGCACTGTCTGAGCATGTTCATTGCCAGTGCAGCTGTCTGGCTTCCGTGCTAGTGGCCCGTAAATAGCACCATTTGAGCGTAATCATTACCAATGTCACCTTCTAGCACTTGTGTTGGTGGCATGTTAGAAAATCGTTCGAGCGAGGTCATCGCCAGTGCCGCTGGACTGGCTCCCGTGCAGGTGGCACGTAAAAAAAACCATTTTGAGCGTGGCCGTTGCCAGTACCGTGTGACTGGCCCTCGTACTGGTGGCATGTAAAAACACCCACTACACTCTCAGAGTGGTTGGTGTTAGGAAGGGCATCCAGCTGTAGAAACTCTGCCAGATCAGATTGGGGTCTGGTGCAGCCTTCTGGCTTGCCAATTCTCAGTCAAATCGTCCAACCCATGCTAGCATGGAAAGCAGACGTTAAACAATGATGATGATATGTATAAATATATATATGTGTGTGTGTGTGTGTATATATATATACAGTATCTCATAGATGTACACCCCTATAAAATTTCAGTTAAATTGTCATTACTCTGATAATATCGAAGGAAATGAAACAAAATTTATACTGAATAAAATATATTATACATGCAAACATTATACAAATTTGGAACACAAAACAATAAACATTTTCAAAGATATGAACGAAATATTTATTTTCAAATGTTACAAAAATATGTACGCCCTACAGGAAATTTGCTATATTCAGTACTGTATTCATTTTTTACTAAATTCAGATATTGCTGATAATTCAAATTCTAATAAATTATTTCTCCTAGCATTTTTGCACTGGTCATTTATATTGCATCTGCAGGAATTCTGATTTGTATACCATAGTGAAAATCTTCTTCATTGTGATTAAAATGGCACCAAAAGGAAAAGAATTGTCTGAAGATTTTAAGAAAATTATTTTTATTTTGCACAAGAATGGTTTAGGACACAAGTTAATTGGCAAATGAATTAGCGTAAACAGAGTTGCCAAAGTAATTAAGAAGTACAAGACTATTGGATGGCTAAGCAATAAGCATCATCCAGGTAGTCCTATTTTAACTGCGCGTGATATTCGCCACATCCAACATTGCATGATGGACGACAGGTACCATACCATTTCATCATTGGCCCAAGAAGTGTCTTCTGTTAGTGGAAAGTGTGTATCCGCCCAAACAGTTCACCAAAGTTTGAACCAGTGTGGTCTTCATAGACGCATTCCTTGTAGGAAGATTCTCCTCACTACCAGGTATAAATCAAGACGTCTTTCTTTTGCTGAAACCTATGTAAGGGGAAAGAGTTTGGGAATAAAATTCTTCTTTCTGATGAGACTAAAATCAACTTGTTTGAACTCAGAATGTAAAGCATTTCACCTGGCGTGCTAACAATTCTGTCAGCTCACCGCCTTTGTGTGTGTGTATTTATATAATATTGGCTGCATGGTAAAGATAGTCACAGGCATAGCTGTGTGGTGAGAAGTTTATTTCCCAACCACATGGATCCTGGATCAGTTCCACTGTGTAGCACCTTGGACAAGTGTCTTTTACTATAGTCCTGGGATGATCAAAGTCTTGTGATGACCAAAGTCTTGTGAATAGATTTCGATATAAAGATTGCCTTATATATATATATATCCTTTTCTACTCTAGTCACAAGGCCCAAAATTTTGGGGGAGGTGGGGGCAGTCGATTAGATCAACTCCAGTATGCAACTGGTACTTAATCTATTGACCCCGGAAGGATGAAAGGCAAAATCGACCTCGGCGGAATTTGAACTCAGAAATACTGCTAAGCATTTCACCCGGCATGCTAATGTTTCTGCCAGCTCACTGCCTTAATATATAGAAAACTGAATACTACATTATGAAGCTTGTGAGAACCTCTCATATGGGTGCATAAAAGCACATGTATTTATATCATTGGCAGACAAGAATTGTCTACTACAGGCACCAGAACAGCCAGATCACGATTTCGACACACCCTGTTTCCTCAGTGGTGGATAGCTGGTAGCTACATACCTGCCAAACCTAACTGCCAACAATATGTAGAATTTTAGTGATTCGGGCATTGATCTCATAAATAGTCAACAGGCTAATTAAAAAAGTTAATATAAGTGACAGAAGCAGTATTAATACTAACAGGCAATCTTTATATCCAACTTATTGATTTTGTAAGGATCTCTCATATGGATGTACATTGTATATAATATTTCAGCCTACTAGACAGCTCACCAAAATCTGAAACTTCAAAGTCACTGTCACACCTGTTCTTGAGACAGTTACATAAATAAATAAATAAATATATGAGGGGTGCTGAAAAGTTCCTGGCTTTAAGGCTGTTGTGAGAGGCCTGGCTGGAGACCCATCCTTTTGAGTTCTTTCACAGGGCTTAGAAAAACTGAAGGACTGCAGCAATAAGTGTGTGAATCTTAGAGGGGAATATGTTGGATAAAATCATAATTAACTGATCCTCTTGTATATTCTTTTACCCAAAGCCAGGAACTTTTCAGCACCTCTTTATGTGTGTGTGTGTGTTTACTTTTTACCTTTTAGTTGATTCAGTCATTAGACTGTGGCATTGCTGGAGCACTGCCTTGTATATTCCCTATCATATATTAATGCCAAAATTTCTGATATTACTAATTCAGTGTATTTTGGGAAGCCTAGGAACAAAAGGTTCTTTTGTACTATTTTTACAACCAAAATTTATGTCTTTTTTAAAGATAAACTTTCAATATCTGCCACTTGATATGTTACCCTCAAAGCAACACGTTTTAATCTTATCACTATATCATTTTTGTATTGGTATTGTTCATGAGCCATTGCTGTCAATGACCTTATCAGCAATTGTTGTTGCAATGAAGTCAAAATCTAGTTACATTTTGTAAACCCACGTTGCTCCACTCTCATTATCATCATCATCATTGGTAGCAGCAGCAGCAACAGCACCAACTTTGATGCTGCTGCCACCACCACCTCCATTCATACTGAAACCACTACCATCACTGTTGCTCCCACCACTAGTGCCACCACAAACACAACCACCTCCGCCACTAAGAAGAACAACACCATCACCAACACCATCCTCCTCATCATCCTCATTTCTGCCACTGCCTCCACCACCAACATCACTACCACTGCCACTGCTGCTGCCAATGCTGCTGCCAACACTGCTGTCACCACCACTGCCACCACCTCCACCACCAAAGATACCACCCTCACCATCACCAATACCATTATTGCTGTCACTGCTACCATCACTGCTTTTTATTTTCAATTCACCTACCTGGAGATTAGGAAGCTGTTTGCTGCCTACAATAGACTCAGTATCGCACTCTTTTGCAAATGAATTTATCAGTTATTACAAATATCTTTAAATTCTAAACTTCATGATGAAAACCACTGAAAAAAAAACTGTCCATTTAATATAACACTAATTATAATTATTCTGGCTGTTGACAAATAGGTATGAACACACTGCTTTTATGCAATAATGTTATAACCACTATATTTATTTTATTTTTAACTAATACACTCAGTTAGGAGATTAGTTTTTACAGAACTGTTTGCAAATAGGCGCAAGCATGGCTATATGATAAGAAGCTGGTTTTTCAACCACATGGTTTCAGGTTCAGTTGCACTGAAAGGAGCCTGTCGCATATATATATCATCATCATCATCATCATCATCATCATCATCGTTTAACGTCCGCTTTCCATGCTAGCATGGGTTGGACGATTTGACTGAGGACTGGTGAAACCGGATGGCAACACCAGGCTCCAATCTAATTTGGCAGAGTTTCTACAGCTGGATGCCCTTCCTAACGCCAACCACTTAGAGAGTGTAGTGGGTGCTTTTACGTGTCACCCGCACGAAAACGGCCACGCTCGAAATGGTGTCTTTTATGTGCCACCCGCACAAGCCAGTCCAGGGGCACTGGCAACGATCTCGCTCGAAAATCCTACGGGAGCCAGTCAGGCGGTACTGGCAATGGCCACGCTCAAAATGGTGCATCTCATGTGCCACCCGCACAAGAGCCAGTCCAGGGGCACTGGCAACAATCTTACTTGGCTTGCCGGGTCTTCTCACGCACAGCACATTTCCAAAGATCTCGGTCAGTAGTCATCACCTCGGTGAGGCCCAATGTACGAAGGTCTTGCCTTACCACCTCAGCCCAGGTCTTCCTGGGCCTACCTCTTCCACGGGTTCCCTCAACTGTTAGGGTGTGGCACTTTTTCACGCAGTTATCCTCATCCATTCTCACCACATGTCCATATATATATATATATATATATATATATATATATATATATATATATATGTATATACACACATTATACACATATTATATTATACACATATAAAGCTTGAAACACGTGTACCGCGGAATCCTTTGTAGTTTTGTTGTTATTTTTTGGATTTACAATTTATGTATATATATATGTATATGTGGTATGACGTCAGTGTCTGGGGAGGCTGACCGGAAGGGCGAGTCGACCGGAAGGGCGAGTCGACCGGAAGGGGAAAAAGGGCAGGTGTTTCGTTCGGAAGCGTTGGGAGAGATGCTTGACCGGTGGAAGGTGCGACGATTATTTAGAGCGGCGTATAGACCGAGTGGCAACGGAATCGTTGAGAGGCACCATCGGACGATCAAGGCCATGGCTGAAAGGGGGCACATTTCGCCCCTGGAAGCGGTCTACTGGTACAATATGTCTCCCCGATCCGGACAAGCGGAAGAGTCTGTGCCGCACAGAGCGGTGTTCAAATATGAATGGAGGCATCCCTGTAAGATGCCAGAGTTCTGCGAGGAAGAGAAGGGACCCGCTGGCGTGAAAGTAGGGGAGGAAGTTTGGGTCAAGCCGCCGAAGGCACGCTGCTCATCACAATGGGGCAGGGGAACAGTGACAGCGGTCAATTCCAGAAACAATGTCTCTGTGGATGGAATGCCGCGTCACGTGCTGGATCTGCGCAGGATAGCCACTTCGTCGGATGAAGAGTGCGATGGAAACGAGCCACCTAGTTTGAGAAGATCTCGACGTGTAGAGCGCCCGCCCGGTTGGATGGCGGACTTCGAATTGGAGTAGGGGTAAACGTGATCTTTAAGATCAGGGTGGCGTGTGGTATGACGTCAGTGTCTGGGGAGGCTGACCGGAAGGGCGAGTCGACCGGAAGGGGAAAAAGGGCAGAGGGAGCCTCGATCGGCATTCGTGCCTTCTTCGAACAGGGCTGCGGTCAGGACAAGACGTGTTAAGCGATGGTCTAGGTTTGGGAGAAGCAGCTGCTATTCCTGGCGTACTTTGGGTCGGGGCAAGCTTCGAGGATCGGATACCGCAAGACGGACTCGCAGTCGAGGAAAGGAAAACCGAGGTAAGGCGATTACATCTACTCGTACGCACACACCACAAGCTATTTCGGCAACACGTGCAGAAATTCGCCGCGATGGCAGCCACCAAGATTAGGATCGCCAGCGATGTGATCAGGCCTTTTAATGGCGAAGGAGATGTGATGGCTTGGATACGAAAAATTAGGCTCATTGCCAAGCTGCAAGGAATAAGCGATGTGGCGAGTCTCATGGCTCTGTACTTGGAAGGGAGCGCCCTGACCCTAGAAATGGATGAGGAAGAAAGATTAAGTGCAGAGAACGTCAAACGGAGGCTGAGAGAGGCATATACGGAGAGCGAGTACGCTGCCTTCGTAAAACTAGGAACGATTAGATGGGGGGGAGAACAGGTGGATGAATACGCGGCGGAAGTGCGAAGACTGGCCACGCTGGCTGGGTTTACGGGAGAAGGCCTGGACAGAGCGGCGCGGCTGGCGTTTGTAAACGGATTCCCCGATGACATAGGGATCCGATTACAGCAGTTGCCTGGCGGGAGGAAGATGGCACTCAGCGAGCTAGTAGCGCAAGCTCGCATGTTGACACAGCACGTCGGAAGGAAGTCGATAGCGATGGTGGCGACAGAGGCACGTTCCGACAGATGACAACCTGAGAGCGGCGTGAGAAAGCCTACCGAGCAACGACAGCGGCCGTTCTCGGGCCGGTGTTTCAAATGTCAGGGGCCGCACATGGCAAGGGAATGCGCCGAATCAGGGCCCGTCTGCTATCGATGCAGGAAGACTGGGCACATCGCCCGTGATTGCGACCAGGGAAACGACCGTGGGGAAGTTGCTGCTTCTCAAACTTTCCCCGCAACCAAGTAGAGGCGCTGCCCGTGGTCGGAGTCGAGGTCGAGGGGAAGAAGTTCAAGGCCCTCGTGGACACGGGTTGCACGACTACCCTCGTGACGACAAGGGTGGCGAAGAAGTGGGATGGGACGAGTAGCATCTGAGAGGTCGACGGTAGAGAGATCCGTTGCAGGGGCAGCTCCAGTCTGGAGATAGTGTTACCGAGCGCGGCGCTGAAGCTACGGGTGATCGTGATCGACTATGTGATAGACGGGGTTGATGTCGTGTTGGGGATGGACGCCATCAACCGTCTTGGTGGTGTTAGGATTGCAGGAGATGAGGTCACATTCGGAAGCGTGGGGGCATCGTGCGCCGTGAGTCGGGACCGCCAGGGAGAGCAGAGCCCCGTCGAGGACAGCGCCGCTTACACCATCGAAGACAAAGATTTTCAGGTGGCGTTTGATGGTCGGAGGTGGACGATAGAGTGGCGATGGAAGGACGAGCCCCCACTACTAAAGAACAGGGTGAGCTGCTACCAGCATACGTTGAAAGGTCACGCCAGCGTCGAGTTCGACGAGGAGGTAGAGAGATGGATCAAGGTAGGAGTCCTTGTCCCGTGGAAAGAGAAGGTGGTGAGTGGAGTGCTGCCTCTGATGGCAGTGGTGCAGCCGACGAAAGGAAAAGTCAGACCGGTGCTGGACTTTAGGGAACTGAACGACCATATATCGTGCCACACGGGAGGCGAGGCAACAGACGTTTGCGGTGAGACATTACGTGTGTGGAGACAGTCGACCAAGGCAGCGACGATCGTCGACTTGAAGTCAGCATATTTGCAGCTCCGTGTGAGTGACAAGCTGTGGCGATACCAGCTGGTGCGGTACAAGGGCCGGACATACTGTTTAACCAGGCTGGGTCTCGGGCTGAATTCCGCTCCGAAAATTATGGCGATGGTGCTCAAGTCCGTCCTAGGGAAAGAGGAGAGAATAAGGAAGGCCACCAGTTCCTACATCGACGACATTTTGGTTGACGAGACTGTAGTGCCAGCACCGAGGTAGTGAGACACCTGGAGAGGTTCGGGCTGATTGCGAAGCCGCCTGAGTCAATGGTGGGGGGAGCTGCACTGGGGCTGAAGCTACAAAAAGACAGATCAGGCGAGCTGGTGTTCCGGAGAGGAAACGAGATCCCAGAGCTGAGTTCCAGTGTCAGCAGGAGAGAGTTGTTCTCGGTTTGTGGGAAGTTGATTGGACACTATCCGATCGCTGGTTGGTTGCGCATTGCATGTAGTTACATCAAGAGACGAGCAGAGGGGGAGAGTTGGAGTGACAAGGTAGGAGAGGCGACGGTGGCGATGATGCGGGAAATCTTGGAGAGAACGAGAGCGGAAGATCCGGTCAGAGGAAACTGGTATGTGCCCAAGACGGAGTGCGGGACGGTTTGGTGTGATGCTAGCAGTATAGCGATAGGGGTTGTGTTGGAGATCGAAGGTGCTGAGGTGGAGGATGCGGCCTGGCTGCGGAAAGCGGACGACTTCAACCACATCAATGTCGCCGAACTAGATGCGGTGCTGAAAGGGGTGAACTTGGCCTTGAGATGGGGACTGCGGTCGATCGAGATCCAGACGGATTCGGTCACCGTGGTCGGCTGGGTAGGAACGGTAATTACCAGCTAGAAGAGAGTCCGGACGAAAGGTGCCGCAGAGATGTTGGTGAAACGCCGCCTAGGAGTTCTGGGAGAGCTGATCGCCGAGTTTGGACTGAAGCTGAACGTGGTTTTTGTGCCTTCAGAAAGAAACAGGGCGGACACACTGACCAGGGTGAAAAAGGCGTGGCTGGAGGAACCGGAGGAAGCAAGGAAAGGGATAGCAGCAGCGTGTCGGCTGGGTGACTCCGAACTGAAGGAGCTACATGCTATGCACCACTCGGGGGTGGATAGGACCCTGTATCTGGCGAAAATGGTTGATGCTGACGTCACTAGGAGAAACGTTAAGAAAGTGGTCACGAAATGTGACAGATGCCAGTCTATTGACCCCACCCAGGGTGGGCATGAGCAGGGGAACCTCTCAGTAGAGTGCAACTGGAGGAGACTGGCTGTGGATGTGATGCACTACCGTCAGGAAATGTATCTCAGCATGGTCGACTGCGGGCCGGGCCGGCTGGCCATTTGGAGGGAGCTGAGGACAGGCATTGCCGATGAGATTGCCCGCATTCTGAACGGGATATTCTTGGAGAGGGGTCCTGTGGAAGAACTGTTAATGGACAACGGGGCAGCGTTTTGTTCGGAAGCGTTGGGAGAGATGCTTGACCGGTGGAAGGTGCGACGATTATTTAGAGCAGCGTATAGACCGAGTGGCAACGGAATCGTTGAGAGGTACCATCGGACGATCAAGGCCATGGCTGAAAGGGGGCACATTTCGCCCCTGGAAGCGGTCTACTGGTACAATATGTCTCTCCAATCCGGACAAGCGGAAGAGTCTGTGCCGCACAGAGCGGTGTTCAAATATGAATGGAGGCATCCCTGTAAGATGCCAGAGTTCTGCGAGGAAGAGAAGGGACCCGCTGGCGTGAAAGTAGGGGAGGAAGTTTGGGTCAAGCCGCCGAAGGCACGCTGCTCATCACAATGGGGCAGGGGAACAGTGACAGCGGTCAATTCCAGAAACAATGTCTCTGTGGATGGAATGCCGCGTCACGTGCTGGATCTGCGCAGGATAGCCACTTCGTCGGATGAAGAGTGCGATGGAAACGAGCCACCTAGCTTGAGAAGATCTCGACGTGTAGGGTGCCCGCCCGGTTGGATGGCGGACTTCGAATTGGAGTAGGGGTGAACGTGATCTTTAAGATCAGGGTGGCGTGTGGTATGACGTCAGTGTCTGGGGAGGCTGACCGGAAGGGCGAGTCGACCGGAAGGGGAAAAAGGGCAGAGGGAGCCTCGATCGGCATTCGTGCCTTCTTCGAATGGGGCTGCGGTCAGGACAAGACGTGTTAAGCGACGGTCTAGGTTTGGGAAGGTTTGGGAGAAGCAGCTGCTATTCCCGGCGTACTTTGGGTCGGGGCAAGCTTCGAGGATCGGATACCGCAAGACGGACTCGCAGTCGAGGAAAGGAAAACCGAGGTAAGGCGATTACATCTACTCGTACGCACACACCACAGTATATATATATTAAAGTAATAAAATTAATGTCTGGTCATAGAGTGACCAATGATTTCACATCCACGAAGGATTTAGCTGAAGACAATTGTAACTTTTCACCTCTGGGAGGCAAAATCTGTTACAGTCATTTGGTCAATCGATCATCAAAGAATAGTCTGGTGTCAATGAGGATGGGTTATCTCACTTAGACAAGTTATTTGTGGGCTGGGAGATGGGGAAACAAGAGATTTATCCCTTGGGCTGCTTCTGGATCACAAGGACCCTTCCAGGCTTAGCCAGACAATAGGGAATTCTATGCTTGCAGCTGATAATGCTTGGAATGGGTGCAGGGGCTGAAAATTTCTTGATGAGTATTCAGTGATCCAGCTTTCAGGGTGTCTTTGAGTATCTTTGCTTGCTCAGCTATGCAAAGCTTGCAGTGTACACTCCTGTTGATGTAGGGTCCCAGCTGCTCTAAGATCTTCCACTTGATATCATATGGGGTCCCTTTATCTTTGAGGTACCACACATGGCTAGCCAGGAATGTGATGAATTGTCTTCCTGAAATCCTGAAGGAGGACCTGTGGTTGAACAGACATTTCTTGAAGCTGTCCTGGCTGACACAATATATTTCCAACCTTGGGTGTTGGCTGTACTCACATTACTGGTGCATCTTTGGTTGGCTCCAGACCTGGAGATGTTGTTGTTGCCACTAGTGTTGTTGGGACTGCTGTTATCATCACAATATGTGGGTCCAGTGATATCACTGTGGCTGCTGTCAACACAGCTTCCTGTGACCCAGCTATCATGTTCAAGAACCTAGTGAAGGGTGTCAGCAAGAGGATCTTGAATCTATCCTCAAAGTTAAGATATCTTCAATGGCTAGCCTACTATGAGGCACTGGCATCCAGTGGGTTTAAGGACATCTACATGCCAGGCCCTAACACCTACAAAAGGAAGTGCCACCAAAACATCATTTAGTTTGCCCTACCCTTCTCACTCAACGTGTGTGGGAAGAATATTCCTCAGGTTAGTAGACAAACACTTTACACAGACACACAAATATGGACATTTATTCAATAGGCACAATCTAAGGGTCTCCTTTAGTTGTGCACCCAACATGAAAAATATATTAACTAACACTCATAAAACACAGGAGGAGGCAGATTGTTCTTGCAGGATGTACAATGACTCAGTGGGAGGCCAATGTGAGGCTGAGGGAGTTATCTATGAGGCTGTGGTGATACCCAGGCCTAGAGATCACAGTAATGGCAGCAACAGATTGAATCATCCAACAACATCGATGGTATCAGAAGCAGTGACAGCAGTAGAAACACCAGCACTGAAGCCAACAACCCCAGCACCAGCACTATGGCCAGAGAAGATGACCAGCAAAAGAGACCAATAGAATAAATACTAGGCTTAAAAAGAATAAGTTCTGGGGTCAATTTCTTCGACTAAAACCCTTCAAAGTGGTGCCCCAGCATGGCAACAGTCAAATGACTGAAACAAGTAAAAGAATAAATATGTTATCTCTAATTCCACTAATTATCTAGTCATTCCTTCCTTAAGGAGAGCTGACTGGATGTTTGTCTGTTCATTCATTTGGTTGTACACCTATATTTCTGTACTGGTATGGGATAGATGACATTAGCAGAGAGAAGTAGATATGGTATGGCTATATGCTGTTCCCATTGCCAGTCCTTATCTGCTTGGCCAAGTAAGATATTTTTCATTTCACTGGTCCTTACACTTTGACAGCTGAAACTTGAACATTTTTTTACTTTCCAGATACTGTAAAGGTAAACACCTTTTTTGTTAAGATGATTTTGAGGACACGTGGAATATCATTCACATACATATGTGTGCACATACAAGCAAATACATCCACATGCACACAAATATACACAATAGGTTGCCTCTCAGTTTCCACCAACTGCTTCCAGTCACAAGTAAAAAACATTAGTCCCCAAGGTACTATACAGTAATTGAACTCACAATCATGTCTGTGAACTGAGCTTTGTAACCACACACTCATGCCTAAGACTATTCTTGGGATTTAGTAAGGAAAAACCTGGGAGCTTTCCTGCTGTTTTCTCTTGGTGGGGATAAAATTTAATATTTTTAAAGAAAAATTAAAATGATGAAGCTAGTCAAGGACACTCATCATTGTCATCATAATTCAACATCTATGCTGTTTTGGCATGGTTTCTGCAGCTGGATGCCCTTCCTAACACCAACTACTTTATAGAATGTGCTGGGTGTTTTACATGAGACACCAGCATGAATGCTTTGAATGTGATGCCAGCATGAGTGCTTCTAATGTGGCACCGACATGAGTCCTTTTAACATGGCGCCAGCACAAGTGTTTTCAATGTGGTGCTGCTAATATGTCACTGGCACATATGCTTTTAATGTGCTGCTGGCATGAATGCTTTTAATGTGGCACCAGCACAAGTGCTTACAATGTGGCCCCAGTATGGGTGTTTTTCTCCACGACACTGAAACAGGTATGTATGGACGGCTGTGATTTTACATAGCTAGACATACCTTCTCAAGTACAGCAAATAACCAGAAATCTCAATCCTTTGTCATCTCCACAGTGAAGCTCAACATCTGAGATACTTTCTCACCACTTTGTCCTATGTCTTCCTGGGTCTACCCCATCCACAATCATAGATTGGCACTTTTTGATGCCGCTGTCCTCATCAATATACATCATATGGCCATACAAGTGCAGTCTTCTCTCTTGCATGCAACATCTGATGCCTGTTATACCCAATTTTTCTCTTAAATCATTTACATTCTGTTGTACGTGCACACTGACATTATCCATCCAGTGGAGCATACTGGCTTCATTTCTTTCAAGCATTTGCATGTCCTCAATAGTCAGCCCATGTTTCTTGCCATGCAACATGGCTGTACTTGCACAGACTTCATACAATTTGCCTTTCACTCTGTGGAAGAGGCCCTTTGTTATCAACAAAGGTTCGAGCTCTTTGAACTTTGCCCAGCCCATTCTTATTCTTGAAAATTAAACTTTCAGAACTTCCACTATTAACTTGGTTACTTAGGTATCAAAAGCTATCTACTACTTCTAAGGATGTCCCTAGATATTCTTAGTGTTTATTGTACCTGCACCTTACTATGCACAAAACTGCTTTCTCCATTAACCTTCCAGTGATAACACTGCACAGTTTATGTGTCCATAGCTTTCACAGGGTACACCATATGGAACTTCTACCAACCCCTTTCTGACATTGAGCAGGGCCATCTCCCTGAATAGATTTGTGAATTGTCTGTTTTCCTACTTAATAGGACTTTGCTTTTTGCTAAATTACTCTGAGGCCCTTAGATTCCAGTCTTTGCTTCCACACTTGAAATTTCCTCTCTAGTTCAGGTGGTGATTAAGCTATAAGAACAAGTTCATCAGTGTAGAGGAGCTCCCAAAGGCAACCAGTCTTGAATTCCTCTCTTATGAGTTGGAGGACTATGATAAACAAGAGGGGGCTGAGAACTGATCCTTGGTGAACTCCTACTTATACAACTAAATTCATTGCTATACTCATTACCAACCCCCACCTTACTGACAACATCGCTGTACATCACTTGTACAACTCCCATCAATCATCTATCCTTAGCTTTCTGGTGAGAATGTAGTCAATCTGGCTTGTGTGTCCACCATATGGATAGGTGAACAGGTGACTGGCTGATTTCCTGAAGTTAGTACTGCAGATCATAAAGTCATTTTTGTCCCAGAACTCCATCACCTTGGTTCCTTCCTCATTGGGAAATCAACTCCATAGCCTCCATGCACTTCATGGAAGCCTCCTGGATGCTGTTCAACCTGTCCATGAAGAGAAGGTTGTTGTCATTTGTTGGTGAGGTAGTCTGCAAAAATTGAATTCAGAATAAAATTGGAAAAAAATAAAAAATAAAAACACTAGAAGACAGAAAATTAAGTTTGGACATTTTCTTTTTGTATCTGTAGATCTCACCTATTGCATTGCTTAAGGCAAATGGAACTTGTGAAAGTGAGAGACTCAGAAAAAATCATAGGACAATGTAATGAATATTGGTCTCAGGACCTCGAGTCTCATGGTGGATATGATGAAGAACCAGGATGACTGGCAATATGCAATGCTACAGAAAACATGCCCATCTCAGCAAAACTGAAGTTCTGAAAGTATAATGTATATATACACAAATGGGGCCTCTTGCCTAATTTCCTCATCAAGCTTTCCCTCCACCTCTTCATTTCTCTATCAGTGATCTCTCAATCATTTGCCTAACAGCAGTTTTCTACTGCTATAATTAAATGGGGGTAGAACTATATATGTTATCATCTTTACTGTGATACCTGAACCATCCTGCTTTCATAATATTGTTGTTCTCCATTTACATTAATTACCCCATCTTTCTATGCTACCAAATTATCTCTCTTTCTCCTCTCCAGTGATTCATAGACTTGCCTATATCACCATACATCTCACACTTTCCCCATACACTACATCTCCACTCACACTTTTACAACCTACTTACTCTCATGTAATCTCCATTTCTCTCATTCTTCTCTGTAGGTTGGGGAGAGCAGATGCAGAATGGTATCTATTCTCCCAGACCTTCCCTCAAACTCATATTTATCACTGATCTCCCCTCCACCATTCACTACATACCCACCAAATCTCTAGTCATTATCTTATCTCTCCCACCTTCTATTCAATTCATATTTATCATCAACCCTTATGCCCTATCTCTCTTGTTCAATATTTTACTCCTACTCCTTCTTTAGCAATCACTCACTCTCTCTATCTCTCTCTCTCTCTACACACTCTTACAAGCTCTACCTACTCCCCCTTCCCATTCTTCTTTCTCTAGGCTCCACCCTGGTACCTTGTTGCTATCATCTTTATCTCTCTTTTCAGCTCCATACTAATTACTCCAGCCCATTCTTGTGTAATGTAAGCTGCCATGTATCTCTTCTACAACAAGGAATTTTTTCCAGTTTCTTCCTTCATATTCTAACCTTTCTTCACCTAGAATAAAGCTGCCTCTATCTCTACAGAAGCCTCATTCAGTTGAATAAAATCTTAGTCTTGCAAGGTATGCTAGTGCTGGTGTCATGAAAGAAGCACCAGTTACACCCTGAGAAACGGTTGGCGTTAGGAAAGACATCTGATTGTAGAGGCCATGCCAAAGCAGACATTGAAATATGGACCTTGTCAAACTATCCAAACCATACCAAGTTGGAAGACAGGTGTTAAAATATGATGATGACGACAATGACAATGGTATTGATGATATCAGCTTGCTTTTTTGTAATTTCATCAAATGAAGTTTTTAAATACTACTAATTGCAAGGGTGAGAAGGATGTTGTAAATAGAGTCAATTAGTTAATTTTATTTATTTATATTTTGTGTGTTTTGGAAATTACTAACTCGCTGATCAGTCCCATACACTCAGGGAACTGTAACACAAAAAATTTTGTGATAGTAGTGTAAGATTATATATATAAATATATATACAAGGTGGGGCAGAGAGGATGGATGTTTTTGAAAAATTCACAAAATCATTAATTTTAGCAACAAACAAATTTTATTGACATCAATGTGTTTCTTTTGAATTAGTATTTGTTAAAATCAAGTGTGGAAAACAACACTCTTGTGGGTTCGAACCCACAAAAGTTAAAAAGTGAAACAGAGACAGGCAGAAACAAGAAAAATGCCACTGTTACTTGAATACTATACAAATATGTCTTTAAAAAGACTTTTCTTTTAAATTTACCAAAATTTAATTTTTAAACAATTTTTCAAAAATCTATTATTCATATTTACTGTTGAAAAGATCTCAAGGATCGAAACCGGTTCTGTAATGTTCTTTATAAAAGTATTTTAGCATTTTCTACTTTGTCTTTTTTCCATATATATATCTACTCGTGTGTTCCTCTTCAACCTTTTACATGTAGTGGTTTTCTGATTGCAGCCTTCCCATGAAATCCAGCTTTGTGCAGCTCCCAGCAAACAGTTTTTGTGGAAACTGGGTTCTTGAGGTGGTCATTAAGCTCTGCAGTAATATGTATATATGCATGTATATATATGTATGTATGTATGCATGTGTATATGTGAGATATACAGGGGTTGGACAAAATAATGGAAACACCTTAACATTTCAAACAAATTTATTTTAATATGGGGTAAGACCACCTTTGGCAGTAATTACAGCTTGAATTCTATGAGGTATGGACTCGTGCAAAGTTTGAATTGTTTCCAAAGGAATTTTTGTCCATTCTTCAGCTAAAACAGTCTCCAGTTCTTGTAGTGATGATGGTGGAGGATATCGACTCCTTACTTGTTTTTCTAAAATGCACCGTAAATGTTCAATAATATTGAGATCTGGGGACTGTGGTGGCCAGATAAGATGTTCAACTTCACTAGAATGTTCCTTGTGCCATTCAGTAACAACTTTAGCTGTGTGAATTGGTGCATTATCATCCTGAAAGATTGCGTTTCCCTCTGGAAACAGTTCTGCAACCATAGGATGAATTTGATCAGATAAAATGCTTAAATAGTCTTGACTATTGATTCTGCCATGAAGGGAAACCATTGGGCCGGCAGATTTCCAAGATATAGCTCCCCAGATCACCACAGATATTCCTCTATGTTTAACAGTTGGAAGAAGGCCGTCTGAGTCAGATGCCTCTTTTGGCTGTCTCCACACATATACTCGGCTGGTGGTCGAAAATAGGGTAAAGGATGTCTCATCTGAGAAAATAACATGCTTCCACTGCTCTAGGGACCAATTCTGTAGATTTTTACTCCACTATAAATGCTTTGCAACGTTTGTTTTTGAAAGTAGTGGTTTTCTGATTGCAGCCTTCCCATGAAATCCAGCTTTGTGCAGCTCCCAGCAAACAGTTTTTGTGGAAACTGGGTTCTTGAGGTGGTCATTAAGCTCTGCAGTAATTTTGGGAGCTGTACTTTTGTGATACTTTCTAACAATTTGCGTAAGAGTCCGACTGTCCCTATCTGAAAGTTTTGGGTTTTCTTCCAGAGTTTTGTTCTGAAGAGGAGGTTTTTTCCCTCTTTCTCAAAGGCTGTCATTACTTTTGAGACAGTACTTCTTGATACACCAAACATTTCAGCTGTTTTCTTTACACTAGTACCTGCCATACAAGCACCAACAATTTGACCCCTTTGAAAGTCCAATAGATCTGTCATTTTAATGAATTTTAATTACCTTTTTCTGATAATATCTGAAAAGAAACAGCAATTTTATCAAAACATATTAAGCAACACTAATAATAAATCAAAAAACATAAAAATAAACAAACTATTAAACTGAAAGTATCTCATCTTACAATAGAGAGATGTTTATTGTTTCACTTTTGACATGTAATACTGAAATAGTGTAAGAGATAAGAGATTGCACTGGGCTCACATTAGGCAAGAAGTTGAAAATTTTTTTGGTCCATGACACTGCATGGACCCTAAGTAAGGCATGTGAAAAATTTGAATGGAATCAGTTATGTAGTTCTTGAGTTTTAGGGATTCACACAAACAGAAAGACAGACAGACACACACACACACATTCTCATAATATATATAGATAGATATACATGCATACATGCATGTATGTAGGTTGGACTGCTGAA
Organism: Octopus bimaculoides; assembly: GCF_046866305.1. NCBI lineage: Eukaryota > Metazoa > Mollusca > Cephalopoda > Octopoda > Octopodidae > Octopus > Octopus bimaculoides. The sequence continues at coordinate 98,149,092 of NC_142932.1, read as the reverse complement.
CTCTACACATTTTTTTCATTTTTAATTCTCTCTCGCTGACCAAAACATTCAATTTTTTTTCTCCATGTTTTTCTTCTTGTTTTCTCTGTATTCTTTCTGTTGAAGAGCGTAGCTCGAAACGTTAAAGACATTCTGTATTCCCGAGCGTCAAACTAACACACCCTTTTGTTGTTTACACCACCTGCCCTCGTCAGTTGTTTTTTTTTTTCGTACATTCTCCCATATATATATATATATATATATATATATATATATATATAGCACCACCTAAGGCAAGTGTCTTCTACTATAGTCACAGACCAACCAAAGCATTGTGAATGGATTTGGTAGACTGAAACTGAAAGAAGCCCGGGTACTTTTGTTTATATCCCCCAACTAAAAAAATTGTTTAACCCTCAATAAAACAAAAACAAAAAAAAAATTAATAAACATGAAAACTGAAAAAAATTAATAAACAGGAAAACTGAAAATATCACACATTACAAAAGAGAGATGTTATTGTTTCACTTTTGACACATAATACTGAAAGAGATAAGAGATTGCTCTGGGCTCACATTAGTAAGGCACGTGAAAAATTTGAATGAAATTGGGGTTGAGTAGTTCTTGAGTTTTAGGGATTCACACAGACAGACACACACACACACATTCTCATTTTTATATATATAGATAAATGTACATTATTATTTTGCTGAGAGATTGTGATACTAATAACCTGGTGTGAGAATACAATATACTTCATATCTGACCACAAGGAAATATTACCAGACTCAGAAGCAGTTGAAGGCTGGTGACAAGAAAAGTCTCTGGCTGTAGAAAATCTACATAAACAATTTCCGTCTGCCCCACGCAAGCATTGAAAAGTTTGAAACAATAATGATTTAGTTTAACGTTCTACTAATTCAACCATCTTTAGTGACAGAAGTATTTTCTATCAATATTTTGTATTTTTATGAAGATTTGTTTACTATTTGTGAATTTCGTAAATCCAATTTTTAATACTATCCCAGTAAAAAAAAAAAAAATTTAATATTTTGTAATTTACTTGTTTTAGTTATTTGAAACCAAGTGTAAACTTCTTATAATTAATGAAGAAAATATCAAGTTTGCAATCACCAAAAGTACAAATCAAAACGACAAGGGATATTTCTCAATTACAACATTAAACTAAACATACATTTACTCATGAAAAAAGAATATAAAAAGTAATGTTAAAACTTAGGTTTATATATATAGGGTGTGATGGTATATTTTTAATTTCGCTCATGCACATTGTTTCTTTTTGATTTTGTCAACTACACAGTCTAGCAGGGTCAGTTGAGTACCGTCTGAGTAAAACCAGCACCATGATGCAATTCACTCTACCAGAAATTTGGAAACAACATGCTGTACTGTTTGACATACGCACAAGAAGCTCCAATATAAACATTTCAGAGTGCTTGGGTGTCAATCTAAAAACAGTGCAAAGGATTTGGAAAGAGTTGAACGAGTGGGAAAGAGTTGAGTGATTACAAAGGCACGGCAGTTTGAAAAACTCACTCTGATCGTTTTGATGAGAAAAGAACTCCTGAATTTGTTGGTGAGATCCAGGCCATAATTGACAACAATCCCTCCAAGTCAATCAGGTCCATGGGAGTGTATGAGTTTCTTGTCAGGCAGTAGTACATGAAGACATACAGTATTCCTCATAGATGATGAGAAAGGCCCAATTTTTATCCCAAGCCATCAAGGGCAAGAGGAAAGACTATGCTACAAAGCTTTTGAACAAATTCAAGCATCCCCTCCAACCAAACATGCCTTGGGTTTTCTCAGATGAGAAAAATTTCTGCTAGAATCAGATCGTAAACACACAGAACAACTGTTGGCTTGCTATGTCCCCAAAACATCTACCGAGAGTGATAAAAATCAAACATCCAGTCAACATCATAGTATTTGGAGTGATCACTAGTGATGGTGATGTTATGCCTCCATTCATCTTCCCACACAGCCTCAGACTCAACACAGAGGCCTACATCAAGTGCCTGGAGGAAGTAGTGATGTCCTGGATGAAGAGGGTGGCTGCTGGAAGATCCTATATCTGGCAACAGGACTCTGCACCATGCCACACAAGCAGGAGAACCCAGTCATGGCTGTCAGACAATTTCTGCAACCACATCACCCCTAACATCTGGCCACCTAACTTCCCAGACTGCAACTCCCTTGATTATTATGTGTGGGGTGCAGTTGAGTGAGAGACCAAGAAAACTCCTTGTAACACCAAAGACGAACTGAAGGCAAGTATTATGGCAGCATTCACCAACTTAAACAAGGAGACTGTCCAGAAGAGTTGCAGGAGATTCTGAAGTGGTCTGGAGGCTGTGGTTGAAGCCAATACCAATTTTATCGAATAAATTTACACTTTAGTAGTATTTCAAGATATTTCAATGTAATTTTGGTAAATATATCTATTAAAATGAGATGTGTTATTTTCCATTTTTGCATAATTTAGATGACAGTTTATTCACCACTATATATATATATATATATATATATATATATATATATATATATATATATATATATATATATATATATATATATATATATATATATATATATATATATATATAGATATATATATATATATATATATGAAATATATGTATAGTTTAGGATAATCAGTAAGTTGTCATAATAGTCTATTATGACAACTTACAGATTATCCTAAACTATACACATATAAATATCCTCTATTTATCTAATATCGAGGTCTCATTCTTTTGTTGTCACTTTTATTATTATTATTATTATTATTATAAATTATTAAAGATATATGGGGATAGAAATTTAGCATTAAATTTAGCAATATTGGAGCTGTTTTAAAGAGAGGTAACTGAGGCTGTAAGAAAAAATTTTAAGTTCCTCTTCTGGTATAACTCAGTGAAATGTATTCACATTTATGGTTAAAAATGATCCATTTCATTTACAGATATATGATTGGTTTCTATAAATGTTCAAACAGTTTGACAGAAATTAACTTTAGAAATGCTATGGGGGGAGCAATGATGTTGAATTTAGAAATTTTATCAATTTAAAGAAGGGACAGCATACATGACAATTTCAAGGTTCAACAAACTGGTGTGATAAAAGTAATTGATGGTCAGTTTTTAAAATTATGTCCAAATGATCTCTGCAGAAAAAAACAAAGGGAGGGAAGGAATTCCAGAAGATTGTATTTGTAAGAGTGAATGACTGGGTGATAAGTTTAGTTCTGGATTTAGGAATTGATATATAATTGGGCTGACAGGTAAATGAGAAATAGGTAGATGGTGTGAGTAAGTAGAAAGCAAGTTGAGGGGAGCAGAAGCTGTTGTAGTAATAATGATAGAAGTAGTCAAATGAAGAAACAGTTCATCTGTGAGCTAATGAGTGAAGATTGGTGATTATGGAACTTTTACTAATGAGTTGAATGGCTTTCTTTTTAATGTGGTCTAGAATGTTTGTGTATATAACATCAATGCTGTACTGCAACTTGTCCTACTTGAACTTGGTAGATAGTCAGTAATTGATTGGGACTGAAGTATTTTCTGACTGTAATGAAGAAGCCTTGTCTTCAATGTAATTTTGGCAATGCTATAAACACAAAATATGAAAGTGCATGGCCTAGTGTTTAAGATGTTGCATACACAATCACAAGATTGTAGTTTTGATTCCCAGACCAGCGGTGTATTTTGTTCTTGAAAACACTTCGTTTCATGTTGCTCCAGTCCATTCAGCTACAAATGGGTAACCCTGTGACAGACTGGCATTCTGTTCAGAGGTCATTTTGGTCTGCCTGCCAAGCCAGTAAATAGGCTTCATTTAAAAGCTACAACAATGTAGGGAGCACATTGTGGCTAGCAGCATAAACATCTGATAGTCTGATCAAGTAATCTAATTTGTTTATTGTTATTTACGATTTAAAAAAAAAACTTTAATTGTATCCCTATAATATTCCTGTAGTTTATACACCTCAAAGATCTGTTTTAAAAAGTGGACAACACATGCTTTAGTTTACAAATAAGTGTCAATGAATGTCCAGCAGGCCTTAAAAATGCAACTCTTAAAACATATTTCCTGTCCTTGCAAAAATAGAAATCCATTTATCACACTGGAATTAAAATCTATTTCCTGTCCTTGTAAGAAAAAAAATCCATTTATCACAATAGTTAAAATCACCTTAAGGAAAACCAAAACAACGTGGCTGTGAAAGATTTAGTTCAGATTACATTCGTTTTATATAATTAGATTAGTCATCTGAACAAACCGAGATTTCAAGATATGTTTGTTTAATAAAAAACAAAAATAATAACATTTTTGTCAGTTACTTTGGAAATTGAATGTAAGAATGAAAGAACTCAATGTTATTCTAATATTGTTTTCACAATAATTAGAATATATCTATTCAGTTTGTAATAGTTTAATCAACAATGAGAAATAATGAGTAAAATCTGATGCGACAATTTTTTTTTCCAGGCGCACCGCAGTATAATTATATAAGGGGTATCGGCTTAGCATTACATTCAGCTAGGTTAGATAACGTTAAGTGGTAGATGAACATTGTACAATACACAATATATTTTTATGTCGAATCATAGCAATGTGAGAAAGAACATAGCGGAGGCTGGTAGTAGATTTAGTGTTACCATTATCAGGAGCAGCGGCCGTTACAACACAGTAAGCAGCAGAATTAGCAGTTGCGGTTGCTGTCGCCGGAGAGGCAGGACCAGCTCTGTATTAGACAGAGTTCGGATACATTTAAGCAATTACCTCTTGTTTCGATATTTTTTCAGGAGTAAACGGAAACATTCAGTTTGTGAACGAAAAATTTAGTACCTTTACCGTTACAGAAAAAGCTGTTCGCCAACATGGATAGTTCTAATAGTTCTGATAGCGACTTCAGTGGGAACTGTGCTAAAGATATGTCTTATTCTTCTTTACAAGAAATCCCTGATGATATTTTGGATAAATCATTCAAACTTAGGGCCCTGTCTCTTTCCCACAATCAACTTTCACCTTGCCTCGGTCCAAAAATAGCTGGATTTAAGAACTTAATTAAACTCGATATCAGCAACAACAATCTCTCACGATTATCGGAAGATTTTCATCATCTAGTGAAGCTTCGTACACTTATAGCTCGAAATAATCAGTTTAATACTGAAGGAATTGGTAAATCTCTCTCGTCTCTTAAAAATCTTGAGGATATCAACATGTCCGGCAACCAGTTCACCGAGATTCCACCCTGCTTTCTCAAATTGTGTAGACTTCGATACTTACATATGGGTGCAAATCAAATTCGAGAACTTCCCAGTCAAGTAAAAGAACTCACACAGTATGTCAAATGCATATTTCTTTAAATCGTTTTTATTTGTCCCATACTAATACACACATACGTATGCATGTATGTATGTATGTATTTGTTTATTCCCAGGTGATTAACTCGATCTTTTTACTTTTTCTTATTTAATACGGTGCTCTGCTATGGTCTAAACCTGCGTGAAATGAACAAATTGTAAAACACACACACACACACACACACACAGAGTCTGTACATAAATTATCGAATAACGATATTTCAATCTCCTCCTCTGAGCTGTTTCATTCCTGTCTTTATAGTAATGATACACAACACAAACTTTTCTAATAAAGATCATCTGCTGCCAGTTTAGAAAAATAACAAACAAAATTTTACGAAAATAAATTCAACAGAAACCGTGCGTGATGAATGTAAATAACATAGAGATAATAATTGTTTCTAACATAGGCACGAAGGTTGGAGGTAAAAGACGTGTAAACTACCTATTTCCAGTGGGGTTTTTTTTTCTCTTTTTCAAAAATTTCTTCGGATTTCTATATTTTCGATATAGGAGAATACGATTTTGCCCAAAAATCAAGTTTTCAAAATTTTATTTTCCTCACCCCAATTTCATAACTTTTTTCTAATTTTTTTTTAATCCATGTAAAAAAATACAGAGATTACGAATTTGGGAATTTAAAAAAATGCCCCTTCCACCAATCACCTCCACGCTTTCGTCTGATCTTTCACGCATGCGTAGAATTCGACTGGAATAGCAGACGTCAAAACTATCAGACCACCACCAGAAAATCCGACGTGCTAGAAACAACAGCTAAACGACATTATTTCTGGAAGAATCTTCCTCACTTTCTAAAAAGCTAAAAGGGAAACATTCGGAGGTGATGAGTAGAGGTTGGGAAAAATATTTGAGTGTTTCTTTAAGAAGAATTTTTTAAAAAATGTTTAAGATTCGTAGGAAAGACAATAGGAATGCCCAATAGGGAAAGTCAGTCTAACCCAATAGGTATTTTTTTTTTTTCAGATTCGTAATCTCCATACCCGAAAACGGAGGTTTCTGTAAAAAAAATAATGGTTTTTTTTTGGGGGGGGGGTATAAAGGGAAGTCTTACCGGGAAGGTTAGGGTTATTAAAATTTTGAAAGCGTGTTGTTTGAGCAAAATCCTAATCTCCAATATCGAAAACAGAAAGCCGAAGAAATTTTTGAAAAAAAATAAGGGGTGGGCGAAGATCTAGTTTCCAAATATGCTCATCACAAATACGAATTACAAAATCAAAAAGCAAAGGTCGTTTCAGTTGAAGTTTAGCTGTAATTTTATAATTCATACCGAAGTTTTACCTAGAATAAATGTGTGTGTGTGCAAAAAGCAAACAAAAAGCGTGCATTTGTTGTAGTGATCGCGCAAGAGAAACACTTATGAAAATGTACACATAAATAATATTTGCAATTATCTATATAATTGATAGCAAAGTTTGTATAAAATTAAATTAAATCGGTCAAATTAATAAAGTTTTAACAGTTTTGTGACAACATACTGTCTCGATACATTCTAATGAAAAAGTGAAAGAAAGAGGCAATATCACTCTCTTTGGAAGAGAAATTAATTTTTGACGTACTAAAACCCCTCATAACTTCTTTATTTTTAAGAATTTTCAATTTTTTTTTCAATTCTGTCTTCTGCATAATGGAATTAATACCTTTATCCAAAAAAAAAAAAAAATTTTTAATAATCCCCCATACTCCTTTAATTCCAAAACTTTTCCGATTTTTAAAAATTCTTGGATTTCACAATGGAATTAATACGATTATCCAATAAATTTTTTTTTGGTAAACCCTTCAGTATGTGGTGCTTAAAAAGTAAATAAAAAATTAAAGGGGGAAATAAGGGGAGATGAATAACTCAACTTACTGTTAAACAACGTAGACATTGGCTACACTTTGGTGTAGAATTCCTTCATATAAATATGAAACGAATAAATTATCGCCATAGTTTTTTTTTTTTACACGCATCCACATATTCTCCGCATTTTGTGTATGAACGTCTTTATTTGTCGGATCTACAAAGTTCTCTTGATTTACAATCACTTCGTGAGTGTACATATTGTCATTTAAGCTTCCAATAGTTCATAGTTGTTATTTCCCCTTTAATTTTTATTTACTTTTTTAACCACCACATACTGAAGGATTACCAAATTTTTAATTTAAAAAAAAATATTTTACCCTACACCCCTAATTCCAAAACTTTCCACTATCGAATCTTGCGTGTTTGTGTAAGAGAAAAACATTTACTAACAGAAAATTGAAAAAGGTTACAAGATGCAACGACAGTTTTAGTAAAAATAAATGAGTGGAAATCAAACTGGTGAGTGTGTTGAATTAATAAGGCACTAAAAGAGAATGACTCTCCCCAGACACAATAACAGAGAAAATTGTTATTAAAATAAATTATCTCTAAAATACCTTTAAATCAATACTGCTTCCTGTGTTTCTGGTTTTCGATGAGAAACATGTTGCATGTTTCTTTCTCTTTTCTTTCTCTTCTTTCTCATTTTCGATAAGACCCTTCTTTGCCGGGAAAATTGGAAGAATGACATAATACGCACTCTCTCTTTATTTCTAACAAAATAGACCCTTATTTTCTTAGAAATGAGAGTGACTCATAGCATGGTCACAATCAAAGTGAAATTTATATTGTACACTTCATGGGCGAGTTTTCGAGTTTTAATACTTTATCCGCAATAATTTAAAGGTATGTACGTTGGGGTCCGGACAAAAGCCCCACACTTATATTCTTCGGTTATTTTAAGCTTGATCAAAACCACTTCTATGATATAATTTAGTTTTGCTTTTCTTTTTACTTGTTGCAGTCATTTGACTGTGGCCTTACTGGAGCACTACCTTGAGGGATTTTTAGTCGATTGTATCAACCCCAAAATTTTTGGTATTAATTGATCCTTTCACCCGTACGATTTTCACTAAGAAAAAAAGAAAAAGACTTGGATCTTTTGCATGGAATCAAGTACCCTGACCTCCTAATATGCTGCAAATTCCTTATTTTTGTTCGGAAAAAAGGAGTGGGTGGGAAACCGGACCCCCACCCCACCCATCCTGGAATCGTTGGAATTTTTTTAATGAATTTGGGATCCGGAAAATAGTAAATTTCCAGTTATTCCCGGATGGGGGGTGTCCGGTTTCCCACCTCCCTTTTTTTTTCCAAACAAAAAGGGGATTTGCAGTATATTAGGTCAGGGTACTTGATTTCACGCAAAAGATCCGATTTTTTTTTTTTTTTTTTTTTTTTTTTTTTTCCTTAGTGAAAATCGTGCGGGTGATATGATCAAATAAATACCTGGAAAACGGGGTGCAGTGGGTTGGAACCCTCGGAAATTTTACCCCCACCCCCATTTTCAAATATTTTTTGCTATTTCTTTCTTTACCCATAATTTTAGATAACTTTTCGCAGAAATACATTTTCGAGAGAGTGTGGATTACATTAGATTGAAAATTCAAAGAAATTTGAAATTAATAAGTGAAAATGCAGAGGTTATAGAAGTTAGTGGTAACAAAGTGTGTGGAAAGATAACAAACGATAAGTTCATCTAAAAAAACGTTTGCATGTATGTGTAGAATGAAGTAAAAGTATAATATTAAAACAAAAATATCTTTTTCCTACCTCTTAAAATGACTGAATATAATAATACCAGATTGCAAAATAAATTTTCAATTTTTGGCATTGAAATGAGTTTCATTTTTGTGTGTGTGAGAAGAGAGAGAGAGAATGGTGTAACAATACATCATAATCATATATATCTTGTATTTCAAATTTTGGTACAAGGCCAGCAGTTTTAGTGGGGAAGGGATAATTGATTATATCAAACCCAGTACTCGACTGGTACTTCATTTTATCGACCCTGAAAAGATGAAATGCAAGGTTTTGAGCTAGCAAAATCAGCACATTAGACAAAATTCTTAGCAACATTTCTTCCAGCCCTTTATGTTGAGTTCAAATTCCAAGATCAATTTTATCTTTCATCTTTTGGAATCAATAAAATAAGTACCAGTTGAGCACTGGTTGATGAAATTAATTATATAGGGATGGATGGATATGCATACAAACTTAATTATATAGGGATGGATGGATATGCACACGTAAGTATATCTATTTACCTATCTATCTATCTTGGTCATTAACTCAATTTTGAGCATAGCCATTTCCTCATTGCAGCCATAAGCCTGTAGAAATTTTGACAGCATTTCTATCATAGACCCTCAGATAACTACCTAGCAGCTAGTTTTAAATTTTTGTGATAAATGTACTATGTAATTTGGTCAAGAATCATACCAACAGTAGCTTTGCTCTAGTGCATTTGTCCAAAATGAGCTTTTAGCCCAGCAGTAGATGAGCTATTATAGTCACTCTGGTTGTCATTTGTTGGAGCACTGAGTATAACTTAGCCAGGATCACAATGTCATCAGCATAGTCCAAATCCATTAGGCATCTACCTACTGTCCACTGCATTCTGGCAATTGGTCCATTTATGACTCTTCATGAAAAAGTCAATGACCAGAAGAAATAACAGGGGTAACAGGAGACAGCCCCGTCTCATTTCTGTGATGATGTTGAAGAATTCTGTGTTGCCACTTTCAGTTCTCATACAGCAGCTTAATTTGGTATAGAGACTCTTAAAGATGGGGATGTCTTCTGGGATACCACAAACTTTGGCAGCATTATTGCTACAGAAAGGAGTACTGAGGAAGATGTCAGTTCCTGAATTGGGCATGCAGCAGCTGTGTTCAGAGGAATGAATAAGATCTAGGCTAGCACTTTGATTTGTGACTGAATGAAAATCCTATTGTGCCAGACCACTGTCCTTCCAACAGCAGTCTTTGCAAGAGAAACCTGAAAAGACTGCCAAGGTCACTCAGGCTGAATGCATTCTACCAATGGTGTCTATGCAGAATACTGGAGATTATCTACAAGAACAGAATCACAAATTTTGAAGTCCTGTGAAGAACCAATCTCTGCAGCCTGTAAGAGATTGTGGCAGAAAGAAGAACAAAACTTGCAGCTCATGTTTTCTGACTGCCAGAAGGACAAGTAACCTAGGTGCTATATGATAGGTACTATCAGTGGGATGAAGAGAGAGAGAGAGAGAGACCCAAGATGATATGTTATGACACCTTCAAAAAAGATCTAAAGCAACTTAGCATCATCTGAAAAGATGCAGGCAACTATGCTCTAAACTAGGATTATTGGAGACATCTTGCTACCCAGTGTACAGGCCTACTGTACAGGAGGAACTAAGACTTAGTAAATAAGCACACCTTTGGCCATAAAAGACAGCAGTGTTCTGCTAGTATCATTAAAGTTGTGTGCATGCAAATATTGTATGCTGGTATGCCAATATTTAACTGTTCATTGATGATGAGTCTAGTTTTTGAAAGTGTAGTGTGACCAAACTGCAGGCAAAATCATCTTTGGATCCTCTTCTATATAAGCTTTAACATTCTTTAGTTTTAGAGGTGTTATGTTTCACTATTTCATGGCAATTCAAGTGTTCTCAAACTGTGTGCTATTGTTTTTTGTTATAGACATATTCACTGTCATTCATGTGAAATGTTCCCAATGAGCAATGCTGGTGTTCAAGGATTTAAGGTTGTTTTTGTGATGTTACAAAATCTCTTTTTGTAGTTTTTGCTGGAGACACATTCCAAGTACTGATTCCCCATATCATCATGTTTAAAGATTGATATAACTATAACAAATGATAAAACCAGTTCATGGTACAAGATGAAGCAAGCTTATAGTCTGAGACAGCCCACAGTCTTCACCACTTCTGTGTGAGGGATAAAAGATTTCCAACTGATGTTCATTATAAGCCTTAGATATTTCTGGTAAAGTTTCTCAAGTATATTGACATGTCTTTGATGTCTCAGAAGGCAAATAAAACAGAATCCAGGGAAGCTAGTGGTGATCAGTGTCAGCAAAACTTGTATTTTTTGGTTAAAGTGACATAAAGAATACTGTAAAATTGTGACAGGGAGTGGAGTGTCCAACATTTTGAAGTCCTTCTTCAGGGTAAAAACTGACTGCAGTTGGTGAGGAACACAAGACACTGTGAGCTTACTTTTATAGACAAGAAGTAGTGGGTGAGAGAAACTGGGTGAAGAAGGTTTGTGTCTGAAACTTTGGATACTCCATTCCCCATGGAATTTCACTGTACTCTCTCCCTCTTTAAATATATATATATTTATATTTTTTTAATTAGCAGAAGTTATCTCAAGAGATGAGGGTATATGGGTGTGTGTGTATAGGCATAGCTTTAGGAAACACCGTTCCCAGTTGGCCATGACACATTCTCTGTGTCCTTATGTTTTCAAAGGCGAATAAGCATTGATAGCTTGCAAGCCATGCTACTCTAGACTGATGATGAGCAATGACTCTGAAACTAGTCTCTGGATGCTGGCTTTGCCGGGTGGAGGTGCTTATCTCCCTTTTGAAAACATAAGGACTCAGAAAATGTGTCATGACCAACTGGGAATGGTGTTTCCTAGGGCTAAATAACAGTAGCATTCTTTCCTTTCATGGGACTGCCACATTAAGCTGGCAACATACCATCACTTTATATATATATACATACCATCACTTTATATATATATATATATATAAAAAAAAGACCAATATATATATATATAAAAAGACCAATTCAATACAATGGCCCTTCTCTCTCTCTTTTACCACATCCATCTCTCTATCTGTCTGACTATCAGTCTATCTATCTATCTCTCTATCTGCCTATCTATCTATTTGCTTATACATCTTCCATTGTCTCCAAAGCCTCACCCCAAAAAAACAAAAAAACAAAACAATGTTCTGTTATAAACAAAACCCCCAAAAACACCTGTTTTTATATAAATAAGCTAGATCTCTGTATTTTCACAGTTATATTTGACAAGTTCGAAAGACGAACAAAAGTGCTAATATATGTATAAAATAAATGAAAGAAGTTATTCCAAAATTCTGTCGACTTTTTTTTCAATATTTACTTCTGTACATCACACCTAACACTCTACACACACACACACACACATATATATATATATATATATATATATATATATATATATATAAAATTGAGAATGTGTCTGTATATGTGAATCCCTAAAACATGAGGCCTACCCAATTGATTTCATTCAAATTTTACACATGCATTACTTAGGGTCCATGGAATGTTATGGGCCCAAAAAATTTTCAACTTCTTGCCTAATGCAGGTCCAGAGCAATCTTTCAGGCTGGTTTGATATTACATGTCAAAAGTGAATATTGTTTCACTTTTAATTCTATTGTGACAACACTAAATTCAAGTTACATAAAAATACACAGCTACTATAAACATAATAAAAAAAAAATCAAATAGATAAAATAAATTAAGTAAACATAACAATTACAACATAAAATGTTCTTATGCATCTCCAATAATTTTAATCTCAAATAATCACTGCCCATTTTATTATATAATAAGGTCTATATAATATGTTTAGAATTTATGGTGGAGTAGGAAATATATTTTATTTAAAATTTCTATATACTATGATGAAAAAAAATTAATAAGGATATATTTTATTCAGACACTAAATTCATTAATAAAAAAAAAACAACTTTTAATCAACAATTCATTCATTCAAAAGTTTCTACTAAATATGATGATGTTAAATAAATGTATAAAGTTATGATTATTATAAACTATACTACGTCTTTCTTAAAAATGTTAATAAAATATAAATAAAGTATCAGAATTTTACTTAGTTTAGAGTAAGCCAATAGTTTTATTATTTTATAATTTTTGTGTGTATACAAGTTTGAAAGAACATAATATAAGGATATATACTAAATATTATAGGATCTACAAAAATATTCATATATATACTAAGCAGTTTGCTGGTGTGCAACACTTCTGCCAGCCCACTACCTTTAGTGGAAAATATTGCCCACAATAGACTAGTCTATGGCCTAGCGAATACTCCACACCTTCAGTATACACTATGGACTTCTATCCTCCTTGCCACTGAACTGGTGTCTTCTAAATTTGTGCACTGATTCCATATTTATGCACATGTGTTACATACTTAATTTGTTATAAATTATGACTATTGACACTGTATACTAACTACTTAGATAAGCTGTCACTTGGTTCATACATCAATTACAAAGGACATTGTTACTTAAATTTCCTACATCATTGAATGACTCATCATAACTGGAGTAACCTTCACTGCTACTCACACAAATATTACACCCAAGGTACATTATACTGATAATTTATAGTGAGTTATGCACCTTGTGCTACTTATATAAGAGAATATCATCTGAAATTTATTGGAGAATATTTGATAAATGAATGCTCATATGGTTTGCGTTTAATGCTTCTGTATTGCATGCATACTATATAACAAAAAAGATTATATGTGTGTATATATATATATATATATATATATATATATATATATATATATATATATATATATATATATATATATATAGGTGTATGTGGAAATACAGGAATGGCTTTGTACGCTTTTACTTGTTTCAGTCATTTGACTGTGGCCATGCTGGAGCACCGCCTTTAGTCGAGCAAATCGACCCCAGGACTTATTCGTTGTAAGCCTAGTACTTATTCTATCGGTCTTTTTTACCGAACCGCTAAGTTACGGGGACGTAAACACACCAGCATCGGTTGTTAAGCGAAGTTGGGGGAAAAACACAGACACACAAACATATGCTCATACACACACACACACACACACACACACACACACACACACACACACACACACACACACACACATATATATATATATATATATGCATGTATATGACGGGCTTCTTTCCGTTTCCGTCAACCAAATCCACTCACAAAGTTTTGGTTGGCCCAAGGCTATAGTAGAAGACACTTGCCCAAGGTGCCATGCAGTGGGACTGAACCCAGAACCATGTGGTATAGTAGAAGTGCTTTTACTATAACCTTGAGCCAACCAAAGCTTTGTAAGTGGAAATGGTGGTCATCACACTTTAATTATAAAACAATGTTATTTGCTATCATCTATGAAAACATGTCTGGCCATTGTGCTGTCCCTATTGGAAAGACTAAGAAAACATTATCTTTCTTGGAAACAGATAAAGGTTGGCTGTAGAAAATTTGCCTTAACAAATTTCGTCTGGTCTGTGAAAACATGGAAAAGTGGACATTAAAATAATGGTGTATATATGTTGTATCTTGTAACTTTTACTTGTTTCTGTCATTGGACTGCTGCCATACAGGAGCACTACCTTGAAGGGTTTAGTCAAATAAATCGACTCCAGTATTTTTTTTTCATTGGATCAGTAAGTTACAAGGATGTAAGCAAACCAACACTGATTGTCAAGTGGTGTGTAAATATATGTGTATATATATATATATATATATATATATATATATATATATATATATTTATATATTGAAAGGAGTGACATTCCTTTCAATTTCTGTCTACTGAATCCTCTCACGAGGCTTTGGTTGGCCTGGGGCTGTAGTAGAGGACACTTGCTCAAACTGAAACAATGTGATTGGGACACACGCTTCTTACCGCACAACCATGCTGCACTTATATATATATATACATAGGTGCAGTCATGTGTGTGTGTGTGTATATATATACACACACAGCCTTTGTATTTAGATTTCATTCACATGTGTAAGAATATTCCCACTAACTTTTAGTAATCATTGTTCTCAAAAATCTTATGCTGTGAAAAATTTTTCATGTGACAAAACTATGTGCCCACTGAATGGATAAGTATAATTATTAATTACTACACTAACCCATGCACCAGTTGAAAAATGTATATGCACACATAAATACACATGCACAGCTTAGAATAGTGATATGCATGCCCCCCCCCCTCCAATGTATGTGTATTGTTTTTTAATGAAAGTAAAATAATAATAAAATGATGGAATGTTGTCAATTTAATGTGACAGTCCATGAAAGGGAAGAATGCTACTGCTATTTAGCCCTATGAAACACCGTTCCCTGTTGGTCTTGACACATTTACTGTGTCATGTTTTCAAAGGGGAGATAAGCACCTCCACCTAGCAAAGCCAGCATCCAGAGACTAGTTTCAGAGTCATTGCACATCATCAGTCTGGAGTAGCATGGCTTGCTAGCTGTCGATGCCTATTCGCTTTTGAAAACATATATTTCAAGTGAAATACATTCACTGATTTCAAAAATAGAAATAATACATTTCTAAATCTCTGAGAGAGATTTATTTATACAGTAGCAGCACGATGCTGGCTTTGCTGGGTGGTAGTGCTTATCTCCCCTTTGAAAACATAAGGACACAGAAAATGTGTGAAGGCCAACAGGAAACGGTGTTTCCTGGGGCTAAATAACATAGCATTCTTCCCTTTCATGGGACTGTCACATTAAGTTGACAACATATCATCACTTTATCATGATGCTACTGTGTAAATCTCTCTGAGAGATTTAGAAATGTATTATTTCTATTTTCGAAATCAGTGAATGTATTTCACTTAAAATATATGTTTTCAAAGGTGAATAAGCATCAACAGCTAGCAAGGGCAAGCCTTTTTCCTCTGCGACACGTTGTCTTCAGTTTGTTACCTGCAATATGTGAGTTCGTTTCCTGTTCTGTTTATTGTAAATTTGTTATTTTGAAGTGTCACTGAGGTCGGAAGAGTGGGCACTACTGCCATCCTACTGTGGCAAACGTGCAGCCAGAATTAGGATTGGCAGAGTGCCCCCAGAAATCGATGAAATGTGGCTTGTGGCAGCCATCCTCTTCAACATGGAGGAGGAGACCAATGTGCTGAAGGTCACGAGACAACAGAGGTAAACTGGTTTGAATACGGTCTCAACATGAAGGTCCAAATCAGTTTACCAGACCTGCATAAAATTGTAAATGAAATTATGTTGCCAGAGGATGTTAAACTAAGAGTGGTAGTGGAGGGAAGACCTCCCATCTGCTACTACTGTGGAGTACAAGGACACATGAAAGCAAGGTGTCCCCAGAAACAAGAAGTAGAGAAGGAGGTGGAACAAGGAGTGGTAGTGCAAAACCAAGTAAGTGAAGAGATGGAAAACAGAGAAGGAAAATACTCAGTTGGAAAAAGAAAGAAGAAAAGAGATGAAAATGCATATTCACCACCAAAAAGCCTGCAAAAAAAAAAAAAGAAAAGGCAACATAGAGGAGATACAAATTGAAAGAACAGAAATAAGAAAAAAAGGAAATTACAGAAGAAAAAACAAGTATGCAGAAAAGAAAGGAAGCAACAATAAAGAGTAAGGGAGAGATAGAGATGGTTGAGACACCAAAACTGGAACATCAGGAGAGAATGGAGATGGAAAATGGGAAGGAGTACTGAAAGGAAAAAATGTGAGGACATTGATAGAGTATAAAAAAAGCGTAGAAATAGAGAAACGGATCGCTAAAATGAAAAACGTAATCAGAGTAAAATTGTTGGGGAGTGAGGATAGACGACAGGGCAGTTTTGATAGAGAGGGAGAAAGGAGAAAGATTAAAAGAATTATTTGGTGAACAAATTGTATTAACAGAGTTGATGGTTCGATGTGACGAACTACCACCAGTGGTACCATTTGATGACATAATAGAGTACATAGTAAATTGAAATAAGTGAAATTTGTAAAACTTAAAATAATGTTTTTTAAAAAAAAGAACGTTGTAAAGAAGAATAATGAACTGTTCGTGAGTAATGTGTTACATAAACAGTTAAATGACATTACCTGCTTGTGAGGCGCAGGTAAGACATTTCATTTTTCATCATATCATTATATTCATAATTTCATTCAATTTATGTTTTTTGTACTCCACTGTATTGTGTTGTCTGTCTTTATTCATCCCTTCCCTGTAAGAGCCAATGTGCTCGTAATAAAGAATATAGCAAGCGAGCCATGCTACTCCAGACTGATGATGAGCAATAACTCTGAAACTTGCCTCTGGATGCTGCTGGCTTTGCTGGGTGGTGGTGCTTATCTCCCTTTTGAAAACATATGGACACAGGAAATGTGTAAAGGCCATCAGGAAATGGTGTTTCCTAGGGCTAAATAGCAGTAGCATTCTTCCCTTTCATGAGACTGTCACATTAAGTTGACAACATACCATCACTTTATCGTGCTGCTACTGTATAAATCTCTCTGAGAGATTTAGAAATGTATTATTTCTATTTTCAAAATAATAATAATTTATAATAAATTATATTAAGTGGGCAATATTTTGAACCATGAAGAATTTATACCAGATTTTTGAATTTTTTTTGCAGTTGTCTGGTAATAAACATAGACTTGCCCAAATGCATCAGTAAATTAACATTGGTATTTTTTTAACCATTGTTAGAATCATCTGAATTGGAACTGTCAAAGCGCAATATTCGATCAATTTTGCTATTCAACTTCAAAAATGGATGTAAAGCAGCTGAAACTGCTCGTGATATCAACAAAACATTTGATGAGGAAATGACCAGTTAGTGGTCAGCTTGAAAATGGTTTAAACGATTTCACAGTGGAGACCTGAGCCTTGAAGATTGTGAGCATAATGGAAGACTGTTATTGGGAAAGATCCACGTAAAACCACTCGAGAACTGACAGAAACCTGCCTGCACCCATTTACATGTGATCAGAAAATCAAAAAAGCTCAACAAATGGAATGAAAATCAAAACATGCACAGATATGAAATTTGCTTGTTGCCTCTTCTCTGTAACCAGACTAATCCATTTCTCAACCATATTGTAACTTGAAATGAAAAGTGGATTCTGTACAATAATAACTAAAACGTTCATCACAGTGGCTGGACTAAAATGAAGCACCAAAAACTTTCCCTAATCCTGAGCTCTTTAAAAAGAAGATTATGGTTACTTTTTGGTGGTGTACAGCTGCACTCATCCATTATAACTACTTAAAAACCCAGAAAAACTATTACTGCAGAAACATATTGCCATGAAATTGCCAAAATGAAGTATAAACTGCTACTCTTCTATCCCAGACTGGTCAACAGAAGAGCACCAATCATTCTTCATGACAATGCTCGACCACATTTCACTAATGACGCTCCAGAAGTTGAGGGAACTTGACTATGATGTTCTTTCCCACCCAGTTATTCCCCCGACCTTTCTCCTACCGACTACCACTTTTTCAAGCACTTTGATGGTTTTTCTGTGAGAGGAGAAGTTAAAAAAATCAGACCAATGCTGAAAGTGCATTCAAAGAGTTCATCAGCTCCAAAACTCCAGATACTTATGTTACCAGAATAAACAAACTTGTAATTCATTCACAAAAATGTGTTGATTGTAATGCTACTTACTTTGATGAATAAAATTTCCACATTGTTGAAATATATTAGGATATCATAATTTTGGCCTTGTACCAAAATTTGAAACCAATATTATGTTATAATTTATTGTAATAATAAGCTATTATTAAAGTGGTGAAGGTAGTAAACTGGCAGAATTGCCCGAGTGTCAGAAAATATGCTTTATGGTTATGCTATTTGTTCCAACCCTAGACTCTGAATTCAAATCCTGCCAAAGAATTACTGAGAAACTTTTTTTTGGTGGGCTGAACAATTATGCCAGCTCACCACCTTAATAATAATAATAATGATAATAATACTAGTAGTAGTAGTTTCAACTTTTGGCACAAGGCTAGCAGTTTTGAGGGGATGGGTGTTAGTCAATAACATCAATCCCTGGTACTTTATATTATTGACCCTATTGAAGTAATAATTTTTAACATCAGCACATGGCTACAAATTTAGTGGAAAGTTTAAATCAACTCCAATACTTCATTGATACCTTACTTTATCAACTCAAAGATAATGAAAGGTTTTTATTTGAATTTGGAACATAAAAAGCCATAACTATATACAGCAAAGCATTTTGTCTGATGCTCTAACAATTCTATCAATCTATAAATCTTCTTTTGTAACTAGGTAGTTTATTTATTTTTGAGTGTATAAGTCAATTTGTAAAAGCACCTTTTCTCTAATCAAGTGTTTCCTTGGAGTTGAGTGCTTGTGCTTTTTATGACAGTTTCAAAACTGAAACTTCATTTTGCACTCTTTGAATGGAAACATGATAGTGTGCATGTGAGAGTAACCACCTTTTGAGTGTTGCTAGAAAACAATAACTTTAGCATAAATTCAGATTTCCAAATATTACTGCAATTAACTGATGCTTCACAACCTGTTTTGTTCGGCATTTTAACCAGATGGTTTTGTTTAGACTTTAATGACAACAACAATAGATATTAAATTCTTGTGAAACTTTTTTTTCAGTAGTAATTTATTGGCTGACATGGCTTGGTTTAATGTTTCATTGTAGCATGCTCTTTATTAACTACTAAACAAAGAATAATTTTTTGAAGGTTATAAGTTGAAGTCAGTTACTTGAAATATTTAGAATTCAACTAACTCTTTTCAGTTAAGGCACAACCTTACTTTTAAGGATGGCAAAAACTGATTGATTGTCAGCAAAATCTTATTGTCCAATAATGGAATAAAATCTGTCTTGTGTTTATAATAGTAAATTGTAGTTTATAATGTAACATACATGTTAAGAAGCTGTAATAAAATTACCATAAAGGCATGATTCCTGAGAAGAATACATTCAAAGTAGGTTGTTTTAATGTGACATGCATTTAGGATTTCTGTTTGTGATTAATGCAGTTGATGCTTAACATTAATTGGATAATGTTAAAGTGGTTGACATTTGTAACTGGGTGATATTTAACTGAATGATGTGTGATGTTTGGTGTAACAGGATGATGTTAACATTGGTTCATATTAAGGATACTTGAGTGTGGTTTAATGATGAAGTTGAATGGAGCTGAATATTTTTCATTTCTAAATTTAGCTATTTTTTTTTTATTGAAACTAAAACTTATAACTACAATCATCATTGTAACATTTGCTTTTCTATGCTTGCATGGGCAGATGGAATTTACTGAGGCAGATTTTGTACAGCCAGATGCCTTCCTATCATCACCTGCTTCCTGGCAAGAAAATATTTCCCTATAGCCAGACATGTGTTTCATGGAAGACTGGTTTACAACACCACATGATGTCATTGCATGGGTGCACACACCTCTATTTATACAAGCTCCTTTCAGCTTCTGTCAACCAGACACACTCACAAGGCTTTGGTCAACCTGCTGCACAGTGAAACTGAACCGAATACCATGTGGTTGGGAAGCAAGTTTTTTAACTACAGCCACTCCTGCATTTATGTCCGGTGATTTATCAGTTTCAACTTAATTAAAGTTCAGTTTAATTTGCATTTTATTTTCTTCTCTTTGTTTTGCTATTTATCAATTATTTAATTATTTTATGTTTCTTTTTTATGTTGTAGCCTTGAAGTGCTGTATATTGGAGGTAACCAGTTAACTGAGATACCTGCTGAAGTTGGATGTCTCACTAAACTTAACACACTTGCACTCTGTGATAACAAAATACATACTCTGCCTCGAAGTCTTGGTCAGCTGCATAAATTAAGAACTCTCAGCCTCCACAACAATCGAATTTCTATGCTACCTCAAGAGATAGTTTCTCTCAATTTAATTGAACTTAGTCTACGAAATAATCCTCTTGTTGTTCGTTTTGTGAAAGATCTAGTTTGCGATCCTCCTTCCTTATTGGAGCTGGCAGGAAGGACAATAAAAGTTGAAAAAGTTAAATATGATGTAGGTGATATGCCTCAGAACCTTCACCAATATCTTGAATCTGCTAAAAGATGTGTTAACCCAAAATGTAAAGGTAAGTTTCATTTTTATGATTTTAGATTTTGATTTCTGGCTGTTGCCAGTACCACCTGACTGGCCCTCGTGCGGGTGACACGTAATAGCACCCACTACACTCTCTGAGTGGTTGGCGTTAGGAAGGGCATCCAGCTGTTGAAACTCTGCCAAATTAGATTGGAGCCTGGTGTTGCCATCCGGTTTCACCAGTCCTCAGTCAAATCGTCCAACCCATGCTAGCATGGAAAGCGGATGTTAAACGATGATGATGATGATGATGATTTCTGCATCTCAGAAACTATTCAATTACAAACATTTTTTAGCAAAAGTGCTGCATAGAACACAAACATATAAATAATAAAATAATACATTTTTAACTTTTATTATAACTATACACCAGGCCTTTGCTGAAAATTGTTTGTGTGTATGTTTATCTTACATGTATGTGGTGTATGCATTCATCATGCAACAGATAAAAATTTCTTTCTAATTTTTGCCAGAATAAGTGAAGTTTAGATGTAGTTTCACTTACTAATGGTGAAAATTTTTGGTAAATTTATAGTTTAACACCCAACTCAATTTTGGTGATAAATGTTTTTTCCTCGTTTTTTTTTTCTTGTGCTATCAACTAATCTCATCTAATATGTTGTAAATAATGATTTTTTTTTCCACGGAAATTGGAGGTGGGAGGGGTAGGGTGGACCCTTGAAAATTCCTCCACCCCTCACCTCACCCAATTAGGCCCCATACCTCCTACAGCCAGCCCTGGTTGTGACTAAGTCAGACAGATAATTACATTCTTATCTAGATTTAGGACAACTGGATCTGAAAGTTTTCAGAACTTTCTCCCTCTTAATCATTATTTTTTATTGAGACTTTTTTTAGCTCTTGTGAAGTTGAACATCTTATCTGGCCACTACAGTCCCCAGATCTCAATATTATTGAACATTTATGGTGCATTTTAGAAAAACAAGTAAGAAGTCGATACCCTCCGCCATCATCACTACAAGAACTGGAGACTGTTTTAGCTGAAGAATGGACAAAAATTCCTTTTGAAACAATTAACTTTGTACAAGTCCATACCTTGTAGAATTCAAGCTGTAATTACTGCCAAAGGTGGTCCTGCCCTATATTAAAATTAATTCGTTTGAAATTTTAAGGTTTTTCCATCATTTTGTTCAACTCTCTCTCTATATATATATATGGCCGTTGCCAGTACCGCCTGACTGGCTCCCGTAGGATTTTCGAGCGAAATCGTTGCCAGTGCCCCTGGACTGGCTTGTGCGGGTGGCACATAAAAGACACCATTTCGAGCGTGGCCGTTTTCGTGCGAGTGACACGTAAAAGCACCCACTACACTCTCTGAGTGGTTGGCGTTAGGAAGGGCATCCAGCTGTAGAAACTCTGCCAAATTAGATTGGAGCCTGGTGTTGCCATCCGGTTTCACCAGTCCTCAGTCAAATCGTCCAAGCCATGCTAGCATGGAAGGCAGACGTTAAACGATGATGATGATGATGATGATGATATCATATAGATATGTTAAAATATCATCTTCCAATTAAGTCCAAAAGTCCAACACTAAAGTTTTCACATGACTATGACAGTTCTGTGTTATTGGTTATAATATACACAAGATCACTCTTGGATGAACAATCACTATTGATGATTATAAGTGCTTGTAGATTGTACATAATACCACACCGACCATTACAATAAGTAATTCACTTTTTAAATGTTTATCATAATTACCATATTTGTGCAGTGTAAAATAAAGTGAGGACAAAAAAGGGAGTTTAATTAGAATATTGGATACTTGTTTAGTCATTAAAATGTGATGTGAAGGTAAAACATCAAGATGTATTTTAATGGTCTGTAATTATTATTAGTAGTCTACAAAATCTCCTGCTCTACATTGATCCTTATATTACTCTATCTAATTAATCAATATCAACCCTTTAGCATTCAGATTACTCTATCTAATGTAATGCTTATTTATTCAAAATGTTTTGAATTAATCATGCATTATCTCATTGCTTTGAGATTTTGAGGATGTGATTATTTTGACATTCTATGGTATACATGAGAATCCAGATCTGGCTGGTATAAATATAAAACAGGTGAAATATTTGGCCTGCATATGGCCAGTTTGAATGCTAAAAGGTTAAATCAAGTGATATCTAAGATTATAAATAAAATGAAAATATTCCCTCTTCAGTAGTATGTATTTTGTTAACAAAATGTTTGAGTACATTAACACAGTATAGCAGACAATATTGTTTTCTAAATATATTTCAGTACTTAGCCTATCATGTTCTAGTCTGGTTATTTTGCCAGAAAAATGCTGAAGTAGTGTAAAGAAAAATGTAACTGGAATGTTTAGTAAGATGTATCCAGTTTCATAAACATTGCTGCTCTTCTCAGCTAGACAACAAACTAAACAAAATTAAAGGCCAAGAATATTTTTTTTCGTTTTGTTTTGTAGCAATGTAGTTATGTTCTATGAGTATATCAATCTTTTCCAGTGTATCTATAAAAACAAATGCTTATTGTTACTATAATGTTGTTATTATTGTTGTTCTATGATGTAAAGATCCTTGACATTTCTGATTGCAAGACAATGTGCAAGAGAGAAAAATCAAGACAGTTGGGGGAGAAGTGTGTATGGAAGGATAATGATCCTCTTAAAGAGAATGAAAAGTCATAGAAGTGCTACTGTGAAAAGTTGTTTATTGAAGAGAAAACATAGAAGAAAAAGGGTTTACACCAAGTAAACCCAACAGAGTCCAACCATTCAAGTTGACAGCAAAACAATGGATATAGCAGGAAGGTACTTAGTCCATCAGAAATCACCAGCATGATACTTAAAATATCTGGCCAAGTGTGATATGGACTAATCATCTGCATAATAAATTAGGTTGTACAGGAAGGTGTTATACCCAATGACTGGTGTAATAATATCATCAACTGCTACAAGGATAAAGTTTAACACACTAGAGAGCAGTAATTATTGAAGTAGTACTATTGACTAGGAAGAGAATTAATAGGTACATGAGTGTCTTCATTTTGCGATCTTGCAAGTGAATTTGGTTGGCAGAATCTGTAAGGCGGCGAGCTGGCAGAATCGTTAGTACGGGTTAAATGCTTAGCAGTATTTCATCTGCCGCTACTTTCTGAGTCCAAATTCCGCCGAGGTCGACTTAGCCTTTCATCCTTTCGGGGTCGATAAATTAAGTACCAATTACGCACTGGGGTCGATGTAATCGACTTAATCCCTTTGTCTGTCCTTGTTTGTCCCCTCTATGTTTAGCCCCTTGTGGGTAATAAAGAAACAAGAATCTGTAAGAAGCCCACTATAATACATATATGTATAAGTGTGTGTGTTTGTGAGAGAGATTTTTTTAATGTCTTGACATCATGTGTTAGTTGACTACAAGAATCACTGTCTTACAAGCTGTTAACTACCCCATCCAGGCATAACAAAATGGATGTTAAAATTGTGTGTGTGTGTGTGTGTGTGTGTGTGTGTAAGGATGTCAAGTGGTTAAATAAATATATTAATCTCTTATACCTTCTGACCTTTTGTGGTTCATATATATGTGTGTGTACTGTCAAGTCTACATTATTGACTTCATTTATATCTCTATACTTGCCCTCATTACTAGTCCCTCTAATCACACATCTTTATCATTCATCTATTTATCTCTCATACCCCCATTGTTCTCCTCTTGATCATTCTCCCCACTTCTCAATCTCACAGTTGCTGGTGTGACCAAGGATGGCAGTGGATATCTTGTTTTCTGTACACTGCTTCAAGTGTAACTGGCTCTCTCATCAGCATCTCACCTCCACGTCTCTTTCATTTTACTTTTGCTCTCTTGGCTAACTTAAAACACATACATAAGGGCCCTTACCATGTACCCCATGCACTCTACCTATACTCTGCTCCTGACCATAAATAGTTGATAATCTTTGTTATTTAAGTGACGTAAATAGTTGAGGAAATGTAAGAAGTGGAAGCATAGTGAATAAGGTTACAGATGGATAGTCATAAAACAGTCAACAAAAGATTTATCACATTGTATAAAAAGTAGGCTATATGCTTATAAAACAAGAGGATCTGTAATTATTGGAGAGGTATAAGTTGATATCCTGTTTAGTATGCAGTGTTAACCTAAGAGAAATAAATGCAAAGGAATGACTGAATAAAAAGTACCGTGATTAAAGGAACTCACAGTTGAGATCACACAATGGGAGAATTATTACAGACTTGTCCAATTCATGCTGGATGTTGAAATGGTGATGATATTAGGGACAGTAATAAATGTGGTACAATAATAATGATCACACCACCATTATCATCATCACCACTTCCTTTAATTCTATATTATCTTATCTTGAAATCTGAAACCAAACCTACTGAGGCATCACTGTTTCTTTCCATGTCTACTACTAGAGGTATCTTTCACTCTTAGTACATAACACATTTCCTCTGATCATTTGTAGTGCATTTGTATCTCCTGTCAAACCAGTATAGTCTCTTGCACTCATTGATTGATACCCCTTCTTCTATGCTCAACCTTTCCTGGAAGTTAGTGTTGCACATCCTATCTATCACACTCGACTCCTTTCTCTTCAGAATCTGAAAGACTTTTGTATTCAGAGCCTTATGTCTCACACACATGCAGCATGACACTTCTTCATACAGTGTCTTTTGCATGAAGAGAGAAACTTCTTATTACTAATAAATCTGAGAATTTCTTTGGCCCCTTTCTTACTTAAGCTGCTATACTTTCTCTAGAAATACCCCTAATTGAAATAGGGAACAGAAATTATTGTCTCAAATGACCCATCTGAGAAGTCTATGGACTTCACTTTATAAGTGCTACTTTACTTAACTACTCTTGTATATGTAGCACATCTGAAATCCTTGTTCATAACCATTCTCTAGAATTCCCACTGTATCTTTTGTATACTCATTGCTTACACTAATTACATAATACTAGGATCCCACTAACTCTCTCCGAAACATATCAGACTATGTCACTTTCAAATTTCAGTTCTCTCTACCAATTAGAGTTTTGGTTTTTGCCATGTTGACATTTTGGCTTTTCAATTTAAGGCCTTTTTTTTTTTCTTTAATTCTTCAAAATATTTTGCTATGATAACTAGGTCACCAGCAAAAAAAAGTTCACAAAGATATTTATTTTGAATGTAATTTAAAAACCTGAACTGAACACCAGCTTGACCATGAAATTTCCTATAAACACTTCCTTAAACACTAAATTCTTCATGATCTACACTTGACTTTTCCATTACTCACTAGGATACAGAATGTAGGACCTTAAGTAATAACTTGTTCTGTGTTTGTCTCTTTGTGAATATGGATGCACAAATGTGATATTTTCATTCAGAAAACAATATCTTATCCAAACAAAAACACATAACTTCCAACAGTTGTGACTTTGTGAATCAAAAAATATTGAATCTTCAAAATTTGATAATTACTTTACTCTTCTACATCTCTTTGCCTTATAATGGATAGTTTTTGCCAGACATTTGAGCTAACATCTCTGTGCACAAACTGATTAACTAAGTATTTGATTTTTATAACATTTCTGCAACTATTTTGGATGCACCAGTAGCATTCACTGCTTAAATCTAACTAATCACCCTTACTAATCAAGGTAAATCTAATCTCTGTAGTTTCTGTTGGATCTATGGGGAATAGATATTCACTCTCCTTCAACAACTTTTCATGGTAGTAGTTCAAAACTTCTTTTTCTTTGCACTGTCATTAACATCTTGATTCATACAAACATTTTGCCTTGCAATTTAGAATCCTCTCTAGCTTTTCTCTTTACAGAAGGACATTAACTCTCAGTTTTTCCCTAAGTAAACTTGATTCTTGCTTTCTGCCTAGACTCTTGATTATGATTCATATTACTTGTTATTTTCTGCTTCTTTTAAACCTTTCACTTGGCCATCTATCTGTGGCATAAACTTCATATTTTAAAGTGACAAGGTTATTTGACAAAATTCATCAGCATTTTCAAACTTCATTGAAGCAAATGCAGAAGAGAGAATAAGATGAATAGATGGAGAATGTAATGTTAAGACAAAGAGGCTGGATTGCTGGCTTTAATCATCATGAGTTCTTATAGCTAAAGACGAGTGGTGGAGTACTATACAACATTTACTACTGACATATGATTTAATATATCCATTAAGTTGATAAAAAGTTTATAGTTACCAAATACTATTTAGTTTTGTTCTCATTGATAATTAGCAAAGTAAGAAAACCAAAGGAAGCCACAAAAGATCAGTAATTACAAAGAACATGATAGTAGAAAGGAGGTATAAAAGTAATGCCATCTGTTTTAAATGTAGTAGACTGTACGTGAAGTAGGCACTTCTTTCAAAAAAATTTCAATTTTTCAAAATTTTGTTTTTGTTTTCTAATATTTCCTGACAGCTTGTTGAAATTTAGTTGTCAAAAGCTTCTACCTAACTCATCACTTGCTCTATTTTGTTTTACTGAATGTGTGTGTATGTATTCTTGGTTACATATGAATAAATATATTTACAGGCTGAATGAAAGGAAAGTACAACTGAATTAAATTTCCCTTTTAAAATACAACATATGCAATGTTCTATTTTATCAGTACTATGAGTCAGGTCAGATGTTGAGGTATGCATTGTTGCAGTGCATTGCTGCAGTCACTATTTGTTGGTATATTCTTGGGTCCTTCCAGGCAACCCATTGAACAGAGTCCCAGTCAGTCCTCATTTCCATGAGAAACCTCCTCATCTGCTGTGACCATGTGGCTGACCAACATGAGCTGTCAGCCCAGCCAGATCCTCAGTGAAGAGAGCATGGTAAGCAGGGCCTAGCTTGGAAAATCAAGCAACATGGCTAAACTGTTTGAACTGGTGCTCCCAAATCATGCAAATAACAGGATGCATCCCAGTTTTTGAGTAGAGCTATTGGTTGGATACAAAATGGTAACCCATAATTCTGCATAACATCCTGCTACCAAGGGAGTTCAGGCAGCTCCTAAGGGCCCCAGACAATGTCTAAGTTTCACAACTATAGAGTAAGACGGGGAGAACCAGAGACCTAAAGACTCAAACTTTTGTCTTCCTGCACAGTGCCAAACACCCTTGTCCAATGAGTGCACAACTGCACCAGCTCATCCAACCCTTTTCAGGAGTCTAAAGTCCAAACTATGAGTAATTAGTACTAATTAGTACTAAAATGTCAATGTATGTGTGTGTCAATATAGTTAAAATTTATAGAAAAACAAAGATGAAGACAGGTGTAGGAACAACAAGCGTGTTAGTTTGACACTCAGAGAAAATGGAAAAGTCTTTTATGTTTCGAGCCTACGCTCTTTGACAGAAAAGAATAAGAGAAAATAAACAGAGATAGAATGAGAAAAAAATTTGTTGAGTTCAGTGGTCCAACATGGCAAATATATATAATTATCTGCTTATATTTTACAGGTGTTTACTTTTCATCACGTTTTGAAAGTGTGAACTTCGTTGACTTTTGTGGCAAGTATCGTTTGCCCTTGTTACAGTACTTGTGTACTCCAAGATGTACCACATCACAGCCATCAGTGCGAGGTAACAGTGACACAGACACAGATGAAGAAGATGTAGCTAATGGAATCATGAAGAAAGTTCTTTTAGGATAAATATTTACAAATTGTTAATATTTTACCCCTTTGCATTTGATTTAATCTCACTGCCATTGGATGTTCAAAATATTTAAGACATCCTCCCTGCATGTCACAAAAACCATTTCATGAAAATCAAAGTTTATTGAACTGTATTTTTCAAATAATCTATCTTTGATTAAATATCTTATAACTGAAAAAGAAAAAGGGAAAAAAACAACAAAACCTTTTGAATATATAATTTTATCTTGTGTTATTTTATTCTGCAGGCTGGTCCTCTGTCAGATTTGTCTTTAGTTCTGTAATAATACACAGAAAAAAAAAGTTAGTTAACACCATAAAGAGTAAATTTTCTTTCTAAATTTACACATAGCAACAACTAAGAAAATTCAGGGGAAAAAAATCGATATTTCATGTTTTGCCTTTTTATGTCCTGTGAATTTTCAAAAATGTCACAACTAGAAACCATTTTTATCTCAGGTAAAAAATTTTTTTAAATACTAAACATTTAATGATTTACCATTGACTAATTTGAACCTGGTTGCTGGCCTGAGTGTTATGTAGAAAAGCATATCACTTGAACAGCTACATCATTTATAACATATTACTGCTGGTTGTATGTGTCGTTCTCTAATATATATATATATATATATATATATATATATATATATCTCGGAGTGGTTAGCATTAGGAATGGCATCCAGCTGTAGAAACTCTGCCAAATCAGATTGGAACCTGGTGTAACCACCTGGTTCACCAGTCCTCAGTCAAATCGTCCAACCCATGCTAGCATGGAAAGAAATGTTGATGATGATGATATATATACATATATAGAGACAGACAGACAGATACTCTACATAAGTAAATATGTTGTTCTAAATTACCTCTAGCTAAATTTATTGAAATAAATAGGAAAGTCAGTTTGTGTTAATACTTCCCAACATGTAAGCGTCTGCAATTTTTGTGTAATGCTGCTGCAACCAAGCTTCATTTTCTTATTCAAGTCTAGTTACCTATAGAGATGAAGTTGTTGAGTCAGCAGTTGCATGACCTGCTAGAAAATAGTAACCAAATTTTCTAATCACACCCTACTATTTTAAGTATACTACACTGAACAATCTAGTCTCTCATATACAACAAAAGTGTGGGATGGTTGCAACTAAAATGCCTTGGATCATAGGTTTGCTCAATCAGGGCTGACTTGGGGTTAAACTACAACTTTAGGAGTTGTGAAAAGCAGACACATACACACAATCATGCAGTTAATATTTAAGAGACCATCTTCAAAAATAATTTTTGCCTTTCATATTTATTTTTCTAAATATATCTTCATATGTCATCAAAATTCAGCGATTTTATTGCATTTGATTTACTGAAGAAAGTGAATACAAATCAACTGAATGAATGCTGTTATTAAAAAGAAAATGATTTGTTTATATAGTAATTTACCTGTTATAACTTGTCTAATTATATTACTTTTAAAAATCCAATAATATTTAATTTTATTTATTTATAAAAAGAAATGAATTTAAATAAAGTATTTACAACAGATTGGAGAGTGTGTTTTAATTTTTTTTTTTTTTTTTTTACATCAATTTCTCAATGCCTTACAACTGGATATCCTTCTTACAGATAATCACTTTGACAGGGAAGTAGTAGTGGTGCTTACTTTTTGCTCATTCAAACTCTAGCAGAGTTTATACCTCAGGGGTATAAATCAATACTCTTGTACTTTACTTTCATAACCTCACATAAAATACTCATGAAATTCAATATAAATTATTAAGCTCCTGTTTTATAACTTTCAAGACAAGCTTCATGTGAGGATTTAGCATTTTCATCAGTTAAAAGAATTGGCTCAAAACAAAGAACACAAATTTTTAAATTTTGTTTCCACAGTTGGGCTTTGAATCAGAGTAGTTTGCGTTATAGTTAAAAACTGAACTGGTCACATCTATCAATAACATACCTGTAAGATTGATGGAAGAAGAATTTTTAAAAATACTATTTGCTAAAATTCTGTGCTTTTAGTAATTAGGGGACTTAAATTCAGTGGTTTTATTTGCCTAACTTAAGCTTTGCTCTCATAAGTAACTTGTATTCAAATCAAATCTGACTTGTAAATGAAACCAATAAAACTATCCTCATAAACAATGAACAAAACGAGTAGTCTCTACATGTAACTTCTAATTCAGTCTCTATATTAAGCATAAAGTCAAGACTGTATCGCAAGTCTAGATTTCATGTTTCAGATAAGACAACTGATACCCACTCATGTTTATAAAACTCTATAACAAAGAAAAAGTGGTCTTTTTTTCTTTATGAATTGTTGGCTCAGTGAAAAGGAGGCAACAGAATTTTCCGTTGATGATATGGTAGTAACAATGTTTTATAATGGCTATAGGCTATATTTTTATCAGGAATAGTATAGTTGATTTAATTACCGAACTTAAGAATATTCATTTTATTGGAGTCAGAAGAATGAAAAGCAAAATCCATCTCGGTGAAATTTGAACTGAAAGTGCTACCATTTGTACCACCTCCCTTCTCTCATAATTTCTAACTTTACTGCACAGACACATCATTTTCGGCACTTGATGCTTTTCTTTTTCCATAAAGGGAAAAATGCCTCACAAGCAACCAAAGAAATATGTGCAGTTTACGGTGATGTTTCTTTATCCAAAAGAACTGTACAAAAGTGGTTCACACGGTTCTGAGCTGGAGATTGTAGCCATATTGATAAAGTGTGATCAGGCAGACCATCCATTACAGATGATGACCAAATCAAGTCATTAATTGAGAATAACCCACATTGCACAACCCGAGAATTGGCAGAAAGCCTCAACCTATCAAAATCCGCTGTTCATGAGCACCTGGTAAAGCTTGGGTACACAAATCGCTACAATGTTTGGGTACCACATGAGTTGAATGAGAAGAACTTTTTGGATCGCATTTCCATCTGTGATTCACTTTATAATAAACGGAATGAAAACACACCTTTTTTAAAGCAAAATGTGACAGGTGATGAGAAATGGATTATCTACTGAAATGTTCAGAGAAAGCGATCCTGGAGTAATCGACATGAGTCACCCTTAGCCACCCCAAAAGCGGGTCTTCATCCTAAAAAAAGTCTTGCATTGTGTCTGGTGGGATTGGAAAGGAATTCTGTACTATGAGCTTCTCCCAAGTAACCAGACAATTCATTCTGAGAAATACTGCACACAACTGGACGAGTTAAAAGCAGCAATTCAAGAGGAACTTCCAGAATTGGCCAACAGGAAGGGTGTTGTTTTTCAACATGATAATGCAAGACCACACGTTTCTTTGGGAACCAGACAAAAATTGCTGCAGCTCAGCTGGGGTGTGTTACACCACCCTCAATATTCACCAGATATTGCATCAAAAGAGAATGACACAACAGAATATGCTTCAACACACGAACTCACATAAAGAATCTTACAAACCAAATCCAAAAACGAAATATATATATATATATATATATATATATACCAGAGGTGACTCCAGGTCATCAATGTCACTCAGGCTCATCACAGATTTCGCATAAGACACTTGAAGAATTTCACGTTTTCCCACTTTATTTCTAGCCCCAAATGATTTATTTTTGATATCTAGCATTATATCTTTCTAAGTTAAGGGTAAAAATAAAGCAATCCTGTAAAAAAAAAACTGATCTTTACACACAGGTGCACAGAATAACAACAATCAAATAATGACAGTGGAGTGCACAACAAACAACAGCGATCTGACAGTCGCCTGTACTCTTGACAAGAGATGCCAGCTAGTCTTTTATATCTACCAGGCTCATTCTTATTAGCCAGCGTTGCTGGGTAATTTTTCATTGAGCCATTAAGTTACAAGGACGTAAAACACACCAGCATCAGTTGTCAAGCGATGTTGGGGAGACAAACATACACACACATAAATATTTACATACACATATATATGACAGGATTCCTTCAGTTTCCGTCTACCAAATCCACTCACTGGGCTTTGGTCTGCCCAAGGTTATAGTAGAAGACACTTGCCCAATGTGCCATGCAGTGGGACTGAACCCAGAACCATGTGGTTGGGAAGCAAGCTTCTTACCACACAGCAATGCCTGTACCTATATATATACCATAAAAACCCATGTAATTTATGCACTTTTTTGCAAAAATAAAAATAAACTTTAGTGGGTGCGTAAATTACATGAGTAGATTGTTGCCAGAATTTTTTTTGAAATTCTTTTTATTGCAAAGACATACAAAACTTAAACATTCGTACCAAAAGTTGACTCATTTAATGTCAGAATAGGTTTTTACAGAAAAAATAATGGCTTAAATATAAAGTTGACTTTTATTTATGCTGGACGGTATAATGCTTACTTTTTCTGTATTGGTTTCCTTAACATTAAAATGCCTTCCGGCAGTTCTATTGCCATGTTCAAATGCATATTAAACATATTTAATTTCTCCTTCCCAATAAATGATTCATAAGTTCTGCCCATGCTAACAATAATGGTAATGACAAATTTTAAAGTTTGCTTGACATTTTATAAGTGTGAAAGGGATTAAAATTTCGATACTCTGTATCAAAAGCTCTGACAAGAACAGGCGGAAAAGAATTCTGTTTACATAATCAGTTTGATTGGTCACCTTCCTCTGTCATCGAAGCTGATGTTTATTGGTAATTAAACTTAATTTGCAACGCCTGTGCATATTTATCAGCTTTGTTTTTGTTAATAATTCTTATCAACAACTTTTCCCATAATCGTGATTTGAGAAGACATACAGCAGTATGCTAAAGATCAGACATAATCTCTTGTGGGCAAGAAATGTAAAATAAAGTTTATTATAAACAGCACAAACACTTTGTAATTTAATAGCTTTCAATGTGATACCTGTTAAACAGAAATTATTTTTATTTAATGAAAATTTAATAAAATCTAATCATAAGTAAGTGAAATTATGCTAAATACAACTAAACAATATCGGCAATTCTGAAAACTTTTGGGTACAAATTTTACATGAGTAGAAGCTTTTTTTAACAAATTTTATCCTGAAAATCACCTGTGTAAATTCCACAGGTGCACAAATTACATGGGTTTTTATGGTATACACACAAGCAAATGTCAAACAATGAGAATGAGTGTTCAACACTGTATTAGTGGATA
Source organism: Octopus bimaculoides (assembly GCF_046866305.1). Classification (NCBI taxonomy): domain Eukaryota; kingdom Metazoa; phylum Mollusca; class Cephalopoda; order Octopoda; family Octopodidae; genus Octopus; species Octopus bimaculoides. The sequence goes on along the minus strand of NC_142932.1, from coordinate 98,115,102 downwards.
GATATTCTTTATTTGTGTATTAAGGCTACCATTGGTTTCATGTTAAGAAAGTTATGAATTAAAAAGCAGCACTAGTAACGTAAACATTATTAACTGCTTATACTCACTGTATGTGTTTTGTTTGCCAGTTTGATGCATTATAGTGCTTTGGGGATGACTCTGTCATGTAATCATAATGGCTCACTAGCAAATGGTTCTTACACTATTCGTATACAGTCATAAACCAGTGAGTCATTTCATCCCTGGTTTGACTCAAGTACATAAATATGATAAGCCATAAAAATGACAAAATATCAGTATCCATCACTCCTGGATGGGATTAGAGGTGAGTTGTCTCATCTGTCAATAACTTTCAGGTGTTTTAACACCTAGTGTTATGAGGGAGTCATCCCCAGAGTGTTGTATGGCAGTGAACCAGCAAACAAACAAAATGCATAGATTGACTACTATGTATGTGTGGTTCATAAAGCTTATAACATTAGTGCTGCTTTTAATTTGTAATTGAAGATATAAAGAGAGAAATGTTCTCAAGACAATCTGATGAGGACTATTAGATCCATGGGTGGTGTGAGGTTCAGCCCAATGAACACGGTGGTAGAATAATATTGCAGATAGTACCATGAAAGCTAAGAGATACAGGAATGGATGAAAAGTGATACAGTAGAGAACTATATCAAATAGTTAAATGTCAGATATACTTAGAAGCAGAAAGCAAGTTGTTTACATATGTTCTGCAATGTGAAGATCAGAGGTATGAGGTGTTGCAAATTGCAAGGCAATGTACTAAAGCTGAATCATCATTAAGGAGAAGCATAGATAAATACAAACAATCATATACACACATATACATACACGAAATGTGTTCAGCTATTTCTCCCCATACTATAATATATATTGTCATATAGCATTGTATTTTTTTTTTTTGTCATGACAAAACAAAGGTACTATAGTAGTCAGTTGTGAATATTAGAAGAAAAAAAAAAGAAATTATGATAAATAGACTGTTGATTCTCCAACAATTAGTATTGAATTTCATAGTTTACATGATTAGATTTTATTCCAGTCATATTCTAGAACAATATAAACTGATGACTGAAATGCTGAATACAGATGAATTCAAATTGGCATCAGCAAAAGAATCTGCAACTGAAAGCAACCTCAAATAATACTCTTTACAAATTCATATTTTTGATAAAGGAAAGGGAAGTAGCTATTTACATCACAATTTGGTCATTACATATACGAAGAGGAAACTAAATTACTATGTGCAGTTTTATCATCACAAGTTCTAACTTACAATTTGTTTATATGACATTCCTGGATATATAATTTATTAATTCTTAAACCTTTTAATCAGTTAAAATAACCTATCTCTCTAGATGTGCATATGTGTAAAATTTCTTATGATTATAAAAAGTTCTGAATAAGCATTATTAATTTTTAAAATGAAAAATGCTTTTCTACAACATTATTGGCAGTAGATGCTTTTTATAGCAGTAGAAGAGGCTGGAAAAATTGCTTTATAGTGAAACAGTGAGACTTACTTATCCAGTGCGGTCTTCTGATTGTAGTTTAGATTATGTGTATATGGCAGGCATTCCTTAGTATAACTGGTAAGGTGGTCAGAATGGCTCAAAGCAATCACAAAATTAAATATGTAGCAGTGACAGTGATTGTCATCATCATCGTCATCATTGTTTAACGTCCGCTTTCCATGTTATCATGGGTTGGATGATTTGACTGAGGACTGGTGAACCAGATGTTATGTGCGTGAGCGCATGTCTGTGTGTGTGTGTGTGTGTATGTGCATACACATACAGACATGAGCGCATGTCTGTATGTGTGTGTGTGTGGTATTTGTGTGGTGTTGGCTGTTTATATGTGTATGCGTGAGTGAACTTAGTGTCTCTTAATGTAGGAAGAATTCAGCAGCATGGTAACTGGAGTGGTGGTCCTTTATGTGGTTGTGTGTCTCTTCACATATGCATAGAGGAATGGTCAGTAGAAAGGTGTTTGACTGTCAGTTTGAAGTATGTGTGTGCGTGTGTATGTATGTGAGTGCATGTGTGTGTGTGTATATATACCCATGTATGTGTGTGTGTGTGTATGTATGAATGTGTTGTGTGTGTGGGAGGTATGTGTGCATTCATGTGCATGTGTATGTGTGTGTATATATGTGTGTACGTGTGTACCATGGAGTTGTGTGTGTGGAGGTATATGTGTATTCTTGTGCATGTATGTGTGTACGTGGGGTTGTGTATGCTAGGTATGTGTGCATTCCTGTGTGTGTGCTTGTGTATGTGTGTGCGTATGTGTGTGTGTGGGGTTCTGTGTGTGGAGGTATATGTGCGTTCCTATACACATATATATACATACATATATACATGTATATATATACATCTATACATATACATTTATATATATTCATATATATATATATATATATATATATACATGTGCAGATGTATATATATACACACACACATATATATATACATACACACATAATACATACATATATATATATATGTATGTATATGTGAGATAATAGTTTCAGTATTAATATTGAAAGTGTTAAAACTGAAAGTATCTCACGGTACTACTAAAGCAGCGCGGACTCGCACGCGCAGTCGCGCGTCCGCGCTAGCTAGTCATGAGTGGTCGATCCTAACCCTAACCCTAAACACGTATTCATTTGCACACGCGGGTTAGGGATAGGGTTAGGGTTAGGATCGACCACTCAAGACTAGCTAGCGCGGACGCGCGACTGCGCGTTCGGGTCCGCGCTGCTTTAGTAGTACCGTATCTCACATTACGATAAATTAATGAATGAATGAACATTCATTAATTTATTTATATGCAAGGACAATACGAACCATTGCAGAAATACATCTTACCTAACGCATGAAATATGTGTGTGTGCATATATATATATATATATAGCAATAAGAAAATGGAGGGGAATATGTGGTACTCATCAACTTGCGGACATGGTATTATGTCAATTTGCCTTTGAAAAATAAACAAGCAAATTGTCATAATACAATGTCTGCAAGTTGATGAGTACGACATATTCCCCTCCATTTTCTTATTGCTATATAAATTAAGGGTAAAATTTCCTTTTACCTGCACCTATTTATTGCACTCGGTAAAAACACCAGTGTAATAGTAATTGGGTATCCTTCCGGCAGTATATTGGATAGATATTATCCCTTAGTGCATGTGTGTATGTATATGTATGTATGTATGGCTGTGTATGTATATATGTAAATATATATATATATATATGTGTGTGTTTTTTATATTATTAATAAATTCATAAACTCATCAATAATATACTCAGGAAATCAATATTTAATATTTTGAAAGACATACATCCAACATGACACGGCAACATAATAAATTTAAAATTTAAAATATAAATATACGAAATATAAATATCAATATATATAAAAATCTGAATATAGATAAATATATGTGTGAATATATATGCGTATAAAAATTTTTGCGTAATTAAGCATGAATATTGTAAAGTCTAAAATATAAAATATAAAGGAACCTAAAATTTAAAGAGTTAAATATCTTACAATCGTTTCGCGGATATCCGCATATCTATATATATAAAAATGAGAATGTGTGTCTGTCTGTCTGTGTGAATCCCTAAAACTCGAGAACTACGCAACCAATTTCATTCAAATTTTACACATGCCTTACTTAGGGTTCCAGTTGTGTTTTAGTCAAAAAAAATTATTAACTTCTTGCAGAGTTCGAGCACACGGCAACATAATATCTCCTCCACTATTTAAGTATTACGTGTCAAAAGTGAAACAAAAACACTCATGTCAAATACTTTCACTTTAAAAATGAAACTATTCCACTAACTGAAACAATCACATTTCGATACTGTAGTGACAGATACTTTCACACAGAGAGAAAGAGAGAAACAGAAAGAGAGAGAGAGAGAGAGATGTATATGTATACATATACATGTATATGTACACCATTTCGATACTGTAATGACAGATACTTTCAGAGAGAGAGAGAGAGAAAGAGAGAAAGAGAGAGAGAGAAAGAGAGAGAGAGAGAGAAAGAGAGAGAGAGAAAGAGAGAGAGAGAAAGAGAGAGAGAGATGTATATGTATACATATAGATGTACACGTATATGTATATATATATATATAGATCTATACATACATGTATACATGTGTAGATGTATATATATATATATAGATGTACATGTAATATGTACACATATATACATATATACATGCATACAGATATCTATACATATATACACCCATCACACACACATACACATAAACACACACAATAGTCATTTGTTTTCTTATCCAAAACTACGTCAAAAGTACTGAATGGATCTTTATGAAATTTGGAAATTATATTCTTTGCATAACGGCCATAACTCCCATGAAAATTCATATATTTTTGATGTTGATGAAATTTTAACCCGAACATAACAGATGAGCATTATTTAGAAAATGATGTCACACGTTATCGAGGCTACCATTCTTTCTGGATGTGCAAAAGGGGATGACGTCTTTATTCCAAGAATTCCTCTTACTCCATCAGGAGCAGACATTCCTTTTACATTCAGAAGACTACAATTCCCCCTTCGTGTGACTTTTGCCATGTCCATAAACAAATATCAGGGTCAAACACTGTCTGTAGCTGGTCTTCTCTTGGAAGAGCCCTGCTTCTCACATAGACAACTGTATGTTGGCTGCTCAAGAGTGGGCAGCAACAAAAAACCTATTTGTATATGCTCCACAAGGGAAAACAATGAGGTGTTATACTCACAACAGCAAGAAAGTATGTACATGATCACCTTCTTTTACGAAACTTCATTGACTTTCATATATTTATATTGATATACATCCACCGGAAGTTCATTCCTCTGTCATCCCGCCCCCTCCACCGGAAGTTCATTCCTCTGTCATCCCACCCCTCCACCGGAAGTTCATTCCTCTGTCATCCCACCCCCTCCACCGGAAGTTCATTCCTCTATCATCCCACCCCCTCCACCGGAAGTTCATTCCTCTGTCATCCCGCCCCCTCCACCGGAAGTTCATCCCTTTGTCATCCTGTCAACCTCGGCTGTCTCCCGGAACCCATCTAGTGGCCTTGGCCATCCTCTCCCCTACCTTTGGGTAGCGCATTAAGGTTGAGAAATGTTTGCAGGTTGTAGGTAATGTTTTGCTTATGAATTCTTCCAATTGCAAGTTTTCTTTTCAGGTACACGACACTGCTTTTCCCCTTCCCAGGCTACAGGCCCACACCCCCAACACCCATACTGTTAGGATTGGCACTCTCAACGTCGGCACGCTGAAAGGTAGATCTGGTGAAATTGTTGAGATGCTTGAACGGAGATGCGTAGATATGTGCTGCATCCAGGAAGTAAGATGGAGAGGAGGTTCTGCAAGGTTCCTCACAGGCAAAGAACACAGGTACAAGATTTTCTGGGCAGGGAACACTGACGGGGTCGGGGGCGTAGGAATACTTCTAGCGGAGAAATGGGTGGATAAGGTAATCGAGGTCGTTAGAGTAAGTGACAGAGTACTTAAGATCAGACTAGTGCTTCATCATAGATTAGCTACTGTCATCTCAGCCTATGCACCTCAACCTGGGCTACCAGATGGTCTGAAAGACCAATTCTATGACACCCTCTTGCAAACTACCTCGTCGACGAGTGACAGGGACCTTCTCTTTGTGGCTGGAGACTTCAACGGTCATGTCGGACGTCGTGCTGGGGGCTTCCATGGCATACATGGAGGCTATGGCTTCGGTTCCCGCAACGAGGAGGGAACCAGACTGCTGGAGTTCTGTGATGCAACCAATCTTATGGTCTGCAATACCAACTTCAGGAAACCTGCCAGTCACCTAGTCACCTACCGCTCCGGCAGACACTCTAGCCAAATCGACTACATCCTCGCCAGAAATAGGGAAAGAGGGCGGCTTATAAATGCCAAAACCTACCCTGGCGAAGAATGTACCCCACAACATAGATTAGTAGTTAGCGACTTTGGGATCAAGGCAAAATGGGTGCCCAGAATTAGACAGGCTTGGAGAAGAAGGGTGTGGAAGCTTAAAGACCCTGCAAACGGACAGAGACTTAGAGACAAGTTACTTGAAGCATTTAACGAAATAGAAGGGGATATAGCATCATACAACGTGGAAGACAATTGGAGATTTCTGCGGGACAACCTGTTGAAAGCCACCGACCAGATTTGTGGGTGGTGTAAGGTCCCCTCCCAACCCAGAGTAACGTGGTGGTGGAACAAGGAGGTAGACAGGGCTATTAGACAAAAGAAACAAGCTTGGAAGGACTGGAAGAACGGTGGTAGCAGGGAATTGTACCAATGTGCCAGAAGGGAGGCTAGGCGACAGGTTTATTTAGCCAGAGGGGAAGCAGATAAGGAAAGATTTGCCAATGTTCTGCGCCGTGAGGACCAAAGACTCGAGGTATTTCGTGTTGCAAGACAGTGTAGGAGAGAGAATAGTGATGTTGTAGGAGAGAAATGTGTTCGCATGGATGATGGTACGCTTGCATTAAATGAGGATGCAAAGAAAGAGGTCTGGAGATGCCACTACGATAGATTGCTTAATAAAGAGAATGAATGGGAGAAAGAGAGCCTGCCTTATGTCGACCCAATAGAGGGACCAGCTATCCGAGTTGATAGTACCAGGGTAGATAAAGCAATTAAGAGTATGAAGACCGGGAAAGCCCCCGGCCCATCAGGAATCACTGCAGAGATGCTCAAAATATCTGGCAGTGTTGGCTATAGCCTAGTCACCCGTATTACGAACCAGGTGATACACGAAGGAGTCATACCCTATGACTGGTGTAGCAGCATCATAGTCAACTGCTACAAAGGTAAAGGGGACGCTTTAGATACAAATAATTACAGAGGCATCAAGCTGTTAGATCAGGTTATGAAAGTTACAGAGAGGGTCATAGCCCAACTAATTAGGGAGCGAATCAATTTAGATGAGATGCAGTTTGGGTTCGTGCCAGGTAAAAGCACTACTGATGCCTTATTTCTAGTGAGACAGTTGCAAGAGAAATACCTAGCCAAGGATAAACCTCTGTACCTGGCTTTCGTTGACATGGAGAAAGCCTTTGACAGGGTCCCCCGATCCCTTATCTGGTGGTCAATGAGGAAACTTGGGATAGAAGAATGGCTAGTGAGAGCTGTGCGAGCCATGTACAGAGATGCGGCCAGTAAGGTGAGGGTTGGAAATGAGTACAGCAATGAATTCCGGGTAGAGGTAGGGGTCCACCAAGGTTCCGTCCTCAGCCCCCTATTATTTACCATAGTCCTCCAGGCAATCACAGAGGAGTTCAAGACAGGTTGCCCCTGGGAGCTCCTCTATGCTGATGACCTTGCCCTAATTGCGGAGTCACTATCAGAACTAGAGGAGAAGTTTCAGGTGTGGAAGCAAGGTCTAGAATTGAAGGGCCTTAGAGTCAACCTAGCTAAAACCAAAATCCTAATAAGTAGGAAGGTAGATAAAACACAAACCCCTTCAGGTAGATGGCCCTGCTCAGTATGTAGAAAAGGAGTAGGTAGTAACTCTATAAGATGTACCCGGTGCAAGCTATGGACACATAAGAGGTGCAGCAACATCAAAGGCAGGTTAACTAGCAAGTTAGTTTTTGTTTGTGGCAGATGTTCAGGTGCAATAAAGACTGCAAACAAACAGGAAACAACTTCTATCTCATTCCAGGGTGAAAAACTAGAGGTAGTCGATAGCTTCCGCTATCTGGGCGACCAAGTTAGTAGTGGGGGTGGGTGCGCTGAAAGTGTAGCTGCTAGAATAAGAATAGCCTGGGAAAAGTTTAGAGAGCTCTTACCCCTGCTGGCGACAAAGGGACTCTCACTCAGAGTAAAAGGCAGACTGTATGACGCATGCGTACGAACAACCATGCTACATGGCAGTGAAACATGGGCTGTAACTGCTGAGGACATACGTAAGCTCGCAAGGAATGAAGCCAGTATGCTCCGTTGGATGTGTAATGTCAATGTGAATACCCGTCAGAGTGTAAGTATCTTGAGAGAAAAGCTGAACATTAGAAGCATCAGTTGTGGCGTGCAAGAGAGACGATTGCGCTGGTATGGACATGTGGTGAGAATGGAGGAGGATAGCTGCGTGAAAAAGTGCCACACCCTAACAGTTGAGGGAACCCGTGGAAGAGGTAGGCCCAGGAAGACCTGGGCTGAGGTGGTGAGGCAAGACCTTCGTACATTGGGCCTCACCGAGGCGATGACTACGGACCGAGACCTTTGGAAATGGGCTGTGCGTGAGAAGACCCGGCAAGCCAAGTAAGATCGTTGCCAGTGCCCCTGGACTGGTTCTTGTGCGGGTGGCACATGAGATGCACCATTTTGAGCGTGGCCGTTGCCAGTACCGCCTGACTGGCTCCTGTAGGATTTTCGAGCGAGATCGTTGCCAGTGCCCCTGGACTGGCTTGTGCGGGTGGCACATAAAAGACACCATTTCGAGCGTGGCCGTTTTCGTGCGGGTGACACGTAAAAGCACCCACTACACTCTCTGAGTGGTTGGCGTTAGGAAGGGCATCCAGCTGTAGAAACTCTGCCAAATCAGACTGGAGCCTGGTGTTGCCATCCGGTTTCACCAGTCCTCAGTCAAATCGTCCAACCCATGCTAGCATGGAAAGCGGACGTTAAACGATGATGATGATATATACGTGTGTTTGGGTGCGTGTGTGTATATATATCTCTATATATAAAGATGATGCGTAGTCTAGACGGCGTTTTTAGATTTCATTATTCTCTTTAACCCGGGCAACGCCGGGTATTTCTGCTAGTATATTATAAATTTTTATACGCATATATATTCACACATATATTTATCTATACTCAGATTTTTATATATATTGATATTTATATTTCGTATATTTATATTTTAAATTTTACATTTATTATGTTGCCGTGTCATGTTGGATGTATGTCTTTCAAAATATTAAATATTGATTTCCTGAGTATATTATTGATGAGTTTATGAATTTATTAATAATATAAAAACACATATATACACATTTATTTGCTCAAAATAATTGAGCACTCAACATAAGTTCAGTTATATATTCTTTTAGAATATTACTTATAAAAGTTATATATATATATATATATATATATATATATATATATATATATACATATATATATATATATATACATATATATATATTTATGTATGCATAAATTAGCCCTATGAACTTCTTGGACTATCTTATAAAAAAAACTCTCTGATGAAGCCTGTATATTTATATATGCATAAATTAATCCTATGCGCTTCTTGGACTACCTTATAAAAACTCTCTGACGAAGCCTAGAGGCATACCCAAGTACCATAATTTTATCTACAGATTTACAATACACTGAAAAGAAAGAAATAACATATGGGGTACTGTGACCTCTTGGCTGAAACAGTTGTAAGAAATTGCTCTTCTTTCTCTTTTCTCTATTCTAAAAATTACTAATACTTTACATATGTATTCATATATTATCTGAACTGTTTAAAATGAATAAATAAATATAATGTCTAACAACTGATGAATAATACCTTTGGATTTTGTTTGTTTGTGGCATTGTTATCTAATTCCACCTACATCGTTTTATTGATTTTGATGAAACTTGACATATGAGTAGAACTCATGTCTGGAAACCTCGTGATATACCTTGACTGTTGAAAAATCGATAATACGGCCCCTGGAAGGGATCTTTATATCTACCTCAAGATCTTTCTGATTTGGCGCACACCATTTTTTATTTAGTTTTTATTTAGTGTGTTTTCTACCGAAACACTTTAAAACTTTGTATACTTGTATATTTTGTCTTATAGAACGAGAAAATTTTTTATATTCGAAGTTATTTCATGTTAAAAATTGTCGTATTTCGGTAATTTCAACTAATCACTGATGTCTATTCAGCTGAATACAGTTACTGCTGTTCTTTGTCAACAATAATTTGTGGCGGTGTATATATCGTTAGTCCCTGGTAATCCTTTTGAATTAAGCACCAGTTATGCACTGGGATTAATATAATTGACTTACTCCTTCCCTCAAAAACCAGGCCTTGTGCCTATAATAGAAAGGTTTATTAGCTACTGCCAATATGCTTGAATTACACTATTCTACTTGTTTCAGTTGATTGGATGATAGCTAATAAGGGAATCAAGCCAACAAAATAGCTGAAAGAAAGGGCTTCCAAACAGCTGCTTCATTTCCTAGAAATAGCAGCCAAATCTTCCTCAAATCAAACCCTACCATCATTTAGAAAATGTGCTACTGAGTACACAGTACATAGAAAATTACTGAAAAATTGTTGAACAGATTTTCACCAAATTTGGCAAAAATACTCATTAGGTGAGAGGTTTGAAACGAGATTATCTAAAACCTTAACCCTAACTCTAAAACCCTATCCCTAACCCTGACCCTAAAACCCTAACCCAAACTCTAAAACCCGAACCCTAAAGCTAAAACCAGTACAAATGCACGAACGACGTCATAAATAACAGTACCGCCAATAGTTGTTGTTGACAAATAACGGCAGTAATTTTATTCAAGGGAAAAGATCCCATTACACCGCCAGAATGTATTGTTGACAAACCATAGCAGTAATTGTTTTCACCTCAATAGACGTCAGTGATTGGTTGAAATTACCGAAATACGACAACTTCTAACATGAAATAACTTGGAATATAGAAACTTTTCTTAACAAGGCTAAGAGAAAAAGATGTTTTATATGACACATTCTACCAATGTCCCAAGTTTGAAAGTGTTTCGTTAGGAAACAAATGGTGCCCGCCAAATCAGAAAGATCCCATGTATGTACATATATATATTCTTTTATTCTTTTACTTGTTTCAGTCATTTGACTGCGGTCATGCTGGAGCACCACCTTTAGTCGAGCAAATCGACCCGAGGACTTATTCTTTGTAAGCCTAGTACTTATTCTATCGGTCTCTTTTTGCTGAACCGCTAAGTTACGGGGACGTAAACACACCACCATCGGTTGTCAAGCGACGGTGGGGGGACAAACACAGACACACATACATATATATAAATATATACGACGGGCTTCTTTCAGTTTCCGTCTACCAAATCCACTCACAAGGCTTTGGTCGGCCCGAGGCTATAGTAGAAGACACTTGCCCAAGGTGCCACTGAACCCGGAACCATGTGGTTGGTAAGCAAGCTACTTACCACACAGTCACTCCTGCGCCTTAAAAAATATGGAACGCTTCACGAATTTGCGTGTCATCCTTGCGCAGGAGCCATGCTAATCTTCTCTGTATCGTTCCAATTTTAGTATATGTACTGCCGGTGGAAATAGTGACATATATGTGTAGATGGATAAGCGTATATATGTGTATACTTTAAAGTTATACGTATATATGTGAGTGTGTATACGTGTTTATATGATTATGTGTGCTTGTACGTAAGTATAGATAGGTTTATGTTTGCATGTATCTAAGACGTATCCATTCACCGTCAGACATTTGTGAGAGGGACACACACACACACAACATATATATATGCATACATCATCATCATCGTTTAACGTCCGCTTTCCATGCTAGCATGGGTTATACATGTGTATATATATATATATATATATATATATACCAGAGTAAGCATATAAATGCGAAACAAGGTGGAAAAAATAGTCTTCGAATACCAGAGATAGAGATAGAGATGCTTTAATAAAAAGCATCAAAAATATCACAAAACCTGTTACTCGGTGTTTCACGTTTCTGTTAGTCATATAGTTTTGTGAAGAGGGTTGCTAGAAACCCAGCAGGATTAAAAACAAGACCTGTTGAAAGGTCAGATGAACCTAGTGCAGGCTCAACGGCTACCTAGCAATACCCTGGGTATGCAGAAATTCCAGGATGGTGTACAGTGCCTTGAAAGACAACTGGGAGTGTGGCACCCCTCGGCTTCATGTCTGTAGGAGAAGGTCACTCTGAAATAAAAGCAAGTATGCAGGGAATGGCATTGGACACTTTTGGGGATCATTGGTTGGCGCTCCACATCCCTGAGCCTGCGACTCATATTGACACCAAACATCTGGCTCAAGCTTGTTTCTGGATAATGTGAATGAAGTGGACAGTCTATGAGGTGTTGTGCAAGCCTTATTGGACCTAAAACTCTGCACAGCCATTGCTGACCTCTGCTCAATATGTGCGTTTTTTTGGAGTTTTTTCTTCCCTATATATATTTATTTTATTGTTAATATATATATATTTATATATTTTTAGTACATTTCTGTGTATTTGGAAGTCCTGCGGCGATGTGAAGGTAGTGAACTATGCAGATCTGACGGATAGGAAGCATGTAGTCAGCGACCTGCACATAGGCAGTCCATATTACTGCAGGAAATTACTCTGAAAGAAATCTCTGCAGAAAGGTGAGTAGATTGATTACACATTTCTTGCTTTATGTTATCGCAGGTTTGTGAGATTTGGCTGTTATTTCTAGCATGTAAATAGCCTGCTTGGGGGGATGGAATTGAAATTTTTCAAACAATTTTTTTTCAGAATCATAATCTCCGTATTGTTTTACGCATTTCGCAAAAAAAAAAAAAAATTTCCGGAAAATGTGAAAAATGAGGAAATGAAGGGGGGGGTCGAAATTTTGAAAAATTTTTTTCAGAATCGGAAACTCCATAGCCTAAAACGTGGGATTCCGTAAAAAAAAAAAATTAATAAGGGGGGGGGGAGGTTCCGATTACATATTGTCCATCTGGACTCAAACGGATTAAGTCGATTATACCGACTCCAGTGCGTAACTGGTACTTATTTAATCGACCCCGAAAGGATGAAAGGCAAAGTCGACCTCGGCGAATTTGAACTCAGAACGTAGCGGCAGACGAAATAGCGCGAGAATAGAGACGTGTGTGATTGCGGAGTTAGTCGATAAGTTTCGTCTTTTCTTTCACCATTGTGAAAACGGCCGCTAGTCAGAAACCTGACTGCTAATATTCTTAGTCGGGGGTCACCAATTGTAGGAAAAGAGATCAGCACTTGCTGGGCGCCTCACAATTTCCATACACAGTACATGGAAGGGGTGGAGGCGCAATTGCCCAGTGGTTAGGGCAGCGGACTCGCGGTTTCGATTCCCAGACCGGGCGTTGTGAGTGTTTATTGAGCGTTTAGTAGAAAGTGGGTTATACATCCTTAGATTGTATACCTGACTTTCTACTATAAAATTAAAGAAATAGACGGAACGCTGAACTCCAGACTAAACAACTCAAACAACATTTATTTAGGTGGTAAACATACATATCTTTTAGTTATGCATCTTTAGAGGTGAGAATAACGAGCTGTCGAGTATAAGACCGAAAGATGTAGAGACAGCTTTAAACACACGTCCATGCTCAATCGCTGTCCAGCGAGAAAGAGAATGAATTGAGCGGGAAACGCTTGCTTGTTTAATTCTACGCATGCGCAGGCGTTACTACAGAGCTCCCTCGCCAGAGCGGAAACGCACGATAAATAAAATCTGTTAGAACGCCTGAGGCAGGATGGCCACTGAAAAACCACCCACAAGATGTGGTACAAACACACACAAAGAAAATTCAAAGAAATGAAATGTACACTTGTGAAATACATGCAACGTATAAATGAAATGACAATGACAAAACAACCGTGATGACAACTGTCCAGGAATACTGGAATCACGCGATGTAAAAGTCTGAGAGTTTGTTTTCCCTGAAAGGAAAGAAGATGTATGAGTGCACAAGTGTGTGTGTGAGAAAAACACAGAACAAGTGAAAGTGTCTGTAGTATAGACTGCGAAAAAAATCCCAAAACACCGAGATAGAGTACATTGATGAAGACTGCTATAGCTGTGTTCTGTATGTGTGGTGGTAATGATCTGTTGAAACTTGGCGACGTCGGGGGGAAAGCTTGTAATTGATAGTAGTAATTGTTGTCGTCACGGTGGTAATCTTGGTTGGCGCACGACGCTGGTGGCGAAAAGGCTGTTTGGTGATGAGTGTTTCAAGAGGTATGCTTTTACAGAACGATCGACAGACACAACTTCTGTACGACCATTAGCGAAAACCTCGAAGAAAAAATTTTCTTAACCCAAGATGAAAGAACGACCGTGCGAAATGAATAACAAGAGTTATTGTGTGGCATAAAAGATGTATGTGTAATGTGAGAGTGTGAAATGCGACATATAAAAACATAAAAAGCAGGCCGTAAATCCTGTCTGTTTTTCGTGAGTGGAAAAAATTCACTCTAACAGAGACGAGAATAAAAACCGCGCTTGTTGAGTCGTGTTGACTATGTTTGGAGTTGTTGGTAATGAGTCAGTCTCCATGGCCGTATTTGTTCTTTAGTCGAGGTTCACCAGTTATAAGTTGGTAATCCGTAGTTCATGCTGCGTTTTTTCTTCGTCGGGGGTCACCACTTTAGTAGAAAGTGGGTTATACATCTTTAGATTGTATACCTGACTTTCTACTATAAAATTAAAGAAATAGACGGAACGCTGAACTCCAGACTAAACAACTCAAACAACATTTATTTAGGTGATAAATAAACATACAAATCTTTTAGTTATACATCTTTAGAGGTGAGAATAACGAGCTGTCGAGTATAAGACCGAAAGATGTAGAGACAGCTTTAAACACACGTCCATGCTCAATCGCTGGCCAGCGAGAAAGAGAATGAATTGAGCGAGAAACGCTTGTTTGTTTAATTCTACGCATGCGCAGGCGTTACTACAAGCGAAAACACCTAAAGCTCCACGAGGCTCCGGCAGGGGATGGGGACGAACCTTGGGTGGAGATGGAGTATATGTAATCTGGGTATACCCCCACTTTTAAATTTTGTTTTTTTTACGGAATCCTATGGAGAATCCGATTCTGGAAAATAATTTTCAAAAATCTCAATTTCAAAATTTCGATCCCCCCCCCCCCGGTTTTTATATAGATCCACAGGGTAAACCTAACCCTAACCCTAACCCTGACCCTAACCCTGACCCTAACGCTAACCCTAACCCTGACCCTAACCCTAACCCTAAACCTAACCCTAACCCTAACCCTAAACCTAACCCTAACACTAGTTTTGTGAGATTTGGCTGTTATTTCTAGCATGTAAATAGCCTGCTTGGTGGGAGGGGGGGAATTGAAATTTTTCAAAAATTTTTTTCAGAATCGGAATCTCCATAGCCTAAAACGTGGGATTCCGTAAAAAAAAATTAATAAATAATGGGGGGAAAGGTTCAGATTACATATAGTCCATCTCTACCGGTCAGCCTTGTCACACTGAATATCCCCGAGAACTACATTAAGGGTACACGTGTCTGTGGAGTGCTCAGCCACTTGCACGTTAATTTCACGAGCAGGCTGTTCCGTTGATCGAATCAACTGGAACCCTCGACGTCGTAAGCGACGGAGTGCCAATAGGATGGAAGGAAAAAGAAGAGAAGTACTATTCAAGAAAAGTGTCCCGGTGCGCGCACTCGCACATCCGCACTAGCTAGTCATTACTAGTCGATCCTACAACGACTTCCTAGCGCGAATGCTCATATGCAAATTAACGGATAAAAATCACGCGCATGCGCAAAACATGTACGAGGGTTTTTTAAAATAAAGTAAATCATTTTTTTTAATTGCGGAGATGTACTTGCATAGCAAGTGACCTGATCTGAGATCGTGTGCTGGAACGAAAACAATTGCAGCGTGCACAGAACTTTGTCAGTGAACAGGTCGCGGTCTCAAAGCGACGAAAATATATTGACAAATTAAATTTAAATGTTGAAGTGAATCTAACGGTTCTTGTGTGTTATTTTAAATGACTTATAAACACCTTCCACGCTGCAATTAATTTTTTTTAGACAAAGTAATTTTTTTTTTTTTTAATCTTCCACCAAACAAAATAAAATGCTGAAGGTGACATGATTACGCACTAGCTAGTCGTAACTAGTCGACTACCTAGCGGGGTGTTATCGCTACCGAAATTACACATGGTTACTTTTTGCTAAATCTGTGGAGAAAGAAATGCACGCGCGGACACATACATTACATCTAAAGTGGACAGATAAAGAGGTAACGGTAATTTTTTTTACGGAATCCCACGTTTTAGGCTATGGAGATTCCGATTCTGAAAACAATTGTTTGAAAAATTTCAATCCCCCCGCCACCAAGCAGGCTATTTACATGCTAGAAATAACAGCCAAATCTCACAAAACTAGTGTTAGGGTTAGGGTCAGGGTTACGGTCAGGGTTAGGGTTTGAGTTAGGGTTAGGTTTACCCTGTGGATCTATATAAAAACCGGGGGGGGGGAATCGAAATTTTGAAATTGAGATTTTTGAAAACTTTTTTTCAGAATCGGAATCTCCATAGCCTAAAACGTGGGATTCCGTAAAAAAATAATAATAATAAAGGGGGAAAGGTTCAGATTACATATAGTCCACCTGGACCGGATCCAGGAATACCATGTTAAAAACAATTCAACGAATTCGTGTTCTATGTGCATCACATACAGATGTTGGTGATTGTGTGTCAAGAGAGTTTGTTGGAGAATTGGGTGTTTGCCCATTCAATTTGCATTTTGTAGAAAAAAAAAAAAACTTTGGAAATTTCCAACACTTTCAGTTGTAAAAAAAAAAAAAAAGTGAGCGCGGTACTACTAAAGCAGCGCGGACCCGAACGCGCAGTCGCGCGTCCGCGCTAGCTAGTCATGAGTGGTCGATCCTAACCCTAACCCTATTCCTAACCCTAATCCTAACCCTAAACACGTATTCATTTGCACACGCGGGTTAGGGATAGGGTTAGGGTTAGGGACAGGGTTAGGGTTAGGGATAGGGTTAGGGTTAGGATCGACCACTCAAGACTAGCTAGCGCGACTGCGCGTTCGGGTCCGCGCTGCTTTAGTAGTACCGTGAGCGCTTTATTTTAACTTTTTGCCAAATAAATTCTTATGGCCAAACCAAGTTCCTTTCCTGAGAGGTATTTGGTTTTTTGCCGACTTTTTACAACTTTTCTTGTTGCACTGAAACCTGCGCTCTGAGGGAGATTTTCCGTCCCGCTTCACTTTTAAATTTCGAAAAGCCGATTTTTGCCCCTTTTTTTTCAGATTCGTAATCTCCGTACCCGAAAACGGGGGTTTCCGTAAAAAAAGAATAAAATAAAAAAATAAAGTGGGGTTTTGGGGGTACAAAAGGAAGTCTTGCCTCTAACACTAAAATTAATCCTAACACTAAAACTAACCCTAACCCTAACCCTAACGAATATGCACAGCAAAAACAAATCTGATTAAAAACAATCAAGAATTTGCATACGATATTGTTGGGCTCCGCGTATCATGACCCCTTGTATCGTCCGATATGTTTGTTTATATTCGCGAGTCCTTGTTTTCTGTTTGTTTTATTTTTTAGTATAAAATATTTTAAAATGGATGAATCTTTCTAATTTTTTGCATGCATTATTTAAATTTGGCACTATCATGCTATTAGCTGTCAGAAGTGAAAGTGCTCACTGCTAATTAAATTTGTGTTTTCTACTCACGACTAGCTAGCGCGGACGCGCGAACTTTCGAGTAATAGATAGATAGATAGAGACAGACAGACAGACATATAGCTCGCTCCGGCCAGTCATGGTATTAGCTGTCAGTAGCCAAAGAATCGACAAGCCAGCAACAGGCAGACAGACAGATACTTCACTAGCAGGACAGCTAATAGCATGATAGTGCCTTAAATTTTTTTTGGAAAGACTCCTCCCACCATTTTCTCGCAATTTATTGCTGACGGCTGTAACTTTTTTTATTTTTTAATTTTGGCGATTTTCGCTTTCGATAATGTGTTCTACATATCACGGTCATGCGATTCCCCCTAAAAAATGTTTTTGACCCACCCCCTCTCCCCGGGGTGTCTTTTTTTTTGTCATTTCGATATTGTACTACATATCACGGTCATGCGATTCCCCCGATAACATTTTTTGACCCCCCTCCCCCGGGGGTCTTTTTTCTTTTTTGGCGATTTTCATTTTTGATATTGTGTTCTACATGTCCAGGTCGTACGAATAGCCGCCCCCCTCGCAACTTAGATTTGAAAAATCAACGGCTTACATTTATATTGAAACAGCAAAAAGATCATATGTGGAGTCCCCACCAAGAAACTTGATATGCTAGAAATAACAGCTAAACGCGGACAATCCAAATCTTGCATTTACTCAGAAAGTTGAACTGCGAGTTTCACGCTTTTTACCAGAGAACATATATTCGAAAACGAAAAATACGAAAAAAAAAAAAAAAAAGAAAGCCTGTAACAAAATTCGAAAGCAAAAAAGAAAAAAAAAAAACTATAATATGTGGATATGTGAAGTGTGAGAATTCGTGGGAGAACTTACAGACATTTATCAAGCACATAGCCGAAATATATCCAGTGATTTCAGAAAGGTAAAGGTTACAGTTTTTTTTTTGTTCTGCTTTCAAATTTTGTTACAGGCTTTTTTTTTTTTTTGTATTTTTCGTTTTCGAATATATGTTCTCTGGTAAAAAGCGTGAAACTCGCAGTTCAACTTTCTGAGTAAATGCAAGATTTGGGTTGTCCGCGTTTAGCTGTTATTTCTAGCATATCAAGTTTCGTGGTGGGGACTCCACATGCCGTGATCCTTTTGCTGTTTCAGTATAAATGTAAGCCCTTCATTTTCACATCTAAGTTGCGAGAGGGCTATTCGTACGACCTGGACATGTAGAACACAATATCA
Source organism: Octopus bimaculoides (assembly GCF_046866305.1). Classification (NCBI taxonomy): domain Eukaryota; kingdom Metazoa; phylum Mollusca; class Cephalopoda; order Octopoda; family Octopodidae; genus Octopus; species Octopus bimaculoides. The sequence goes on along the minus strand of NC_142932.1, from coordinate 98,096,338 downwards.
AAAATGAAAATCGCAAAAAAAAAAAAAAAAAGGACCCCCGGGGGAGGGGGGGGGGGTCTAAAACATTTTTTAGGAGGAATCGCATGACCGTGATATGTAGAACACATTATCGAAAGCGAAAATCGCCAAAATAAAAAAATAAAAAAGTTACAGCCGTTTTCCCTCAGTGTCTAATCCCAATATGCACCTTATTGCTTTTCTAAATTATTTTTTGCTAAAAACCCACCTTTTCGGATACGGAGATTCCGGAAAATTGCCAAAAATCAGAATTTTGAAATTTTTTGCTCCCCGTACTCCTCCCCCAATTTCTTTATTTTTCACTTTTTTCCGTAACCCTAGCCCTAAAACCCCAACTCTAACCCTAACCCTAACACCCTAGTGAAGATCGTGCGGGTGTTAATCTGAAAAATTACCGAAAAATTTTTGGTAATTATCTTCAGAATCATAATCTCCATATTTTTCTGCATATTTTGACCAAACAAATTTGTGAAAAAAATTTTTAGAAATCTTTTTCAGAATCATAATCTTCATATTTTTCTGCATATTTTGACCAAACAAATTTGTGAAAAAAATTTTTAGAAATCTTTTTCAGAATCATAATCTTCATATTTTTCCGCATATTTAAAAAGAAAAATTTCTGAAAAAAAGTTAAAAATGAAGAATTTGGGTGGGTTTATTTTCTAAATGCCGAATTGTGCCAATTTTTTTTGCAGATTTGTATTCTCCATAGTCGAAAACAGGTACTATTTAAGAAGAGTGGTCCTGGTGCGCACACCCGCGCTAGGTAGTCGTGAGTAGTCGATGCTACAATGCTAATCACTAGATGCGTAAAGCAGGTTAGGGTTAGTGATTTGCATTGTAGCATCGACTACTCACAACTACCTAGTGCAATAAACAAACAAACAAAAAAAACTATAGAGGGTGCGGAAAAATGAGATGCTTTTACTGCATTTTTTACTTCAAGACAAAATATATTCTTTTACAAATGTTCACTACCTTTGGTTCATCTGGTGCCTCCATGATGCTTAAATCTGACTTGGCTCAGAAGGTCAAGTTGGGAATGGAACAGTCTCCAGCATGGATCGCAGGGCAGGTGGTGTCTTGGCTGGAGTTGCTGGGCCTTGTATTGCCTTCTTTTTGCTTTTTCTTCAGTCTTTTTCCTCTCCTCAAAACTGGAACAGCCAAAATGAATTGCTCTTCATCAGGATGGATGGTCAGCAGCTTCTAGCAAAAACTTTTGCCGGCAATTTTTGTGTAGGGAGATATTGTGGTTGTTGTTGCACACTGATCTGTCTCCTTTCTTGAAGATAGTAATGATGTTTGCATTTTTGAAGTTATCTGGAATGATCTTGTTGCCCCACATTTGCAGCATCAAGTAGAACAGCTTGGTTCTCAATCTGTACCCACCATGTGTGAAAAGCTCCAGTGGGATGTTGCCTGGACTTGGAGCTTTTCCTGGTTTCATTCATTTGATGGCTTTCATGAATTCCTGGAATGGTGGAGGAAAGGCCATCCATAGTTTAACAGGTTGCTGCAGAGTGTTTCTCAAAAGGTCTTCTGGGGTTTGAGAATGATTGTTCAGAAGAAGACGGAAATGTTCTCTCAAACAATGCATGGTCTCTTCTCTGGTGAGGGTTTGGTCATCAGCAATTTTCAAGGCACCAGTAGACAACTTGATAAGGCCGTAAATATCTTGATCCCTGCATAAAAGCCACACTTGTTTCTTTGGTGTGCGTAACCCTGGAGTTCAGCAGCCGTTGCTTGCTACCAGGAGTTCTGGAATTCTCTTAGGTGCCTTTCGCACATCTGCATTTCTTGTTGCTTCTCATTGGGTGGTTTTTGAAAGCAATACATGCTCTTTTCTTATTGATCTGATGTTTGATCTCTTCACTGTTTCCAGCGAACTCGACCTTATTAATCATTAATCTCAGTCGGAAGATCTGCATTAGCCATTCGTACAACTCTTTCCATCAGACTGAAGCAATGAAAAAAATGCCAGTCAAGTACTGGGTAATCAAAATACTGTACACAGGGCCTATAAGGGAAGGGTACAACAGGTACTATCTGTCTGATCCTTCCCTTAAAAAAGTGGGGGAGTTAGAGACAAACTGGCTTTTCCTGAGCCCAAAAGCAGTCTGATTCCTCTTTGATAGATTTCTCTTGGAGATCTTGATTATATCCAGCGCAGTAAAGCAGTGAATAAATATTTGTTATATTTGGATAACATCTGAGTTTAAATTCTGGTTGCCTTGCTCTAGTGTGTAGTCCTTTTCAGCATTGGCATCGCAGACTTACATGCATGGGCATGAATCAACAAGCTCCTTGTGAGGAAACATTAAATCTGAAATCATTGCAAAACAGGTTTTAAGAAATTGCAGGAAAATGAAAGAAAATCATTTTTTAACCCTTTTGTTACCATATTTCCGTTGAGATGCTCTGTGTTTCTTTCAATCAATTTTAAATATAACAAAGAATTTAGTAAAATAACTTAGTTATCATTGAGCTAGTGTTAGGAACATAAATTGTGACTAAGGTTTGGTGGAAGATTTTAATTCAGAACTTTTGAAAACAAGACATTTGTACTACAGAGCCAGAAGCTGTTTCAGCCAGGTTGGTATCAAAAGGGTTAAAGTAAGCCACTTCAGGAAACCAAAAAGTTTCTCTCATATACAAAACATAATTGCTGCTAGACAAGTTACTACAGCAAAGACATCCTTGAAAAAATGTAAAAAACATGTGGGATTGCCCAAGACCTGATTGCTGTCAAGCTTTAACAGAAGTACTGAAATTAATTCTTTATTCAAGCATATTATGGAAGTAAGATTGATGTTGGAGTTGTAAATAACGATGCTGATGCTATGGGATCTGAAGAAAAGTCATCCAAGATTCCAATTAAGGCAGATATGTTGGTTTCTCATTTATCGTCTAATAAATTCTCAGCAATCAGGGATAAAGAATTCAAAAGTTTGGATACTTTAGAATACAATGACTGTAAACAACTGTCTCGCATTGTGTCGACATAGCTCAAACAAAGTTTGTACTGAAGAATTACAATATTTAAGGAGTGGGATCCTCAAATAGAAACGGAGCTTCTTTACAGTGAGAATTCCTGGTTTGCATTCACATTATACAAAAAGAATATTTAGAAACTCATATATCCACAAATGCAAAAGGAGTATATTTTAGAAACTCTTATATCTACAAATACAAAAGACTATTTTCACACAATACCTACACCATAAATTGATAAATGTAATGTTTTAAACTAATTAACTTTCAATGATAGTACAAACTTGATTTGATTTGATAAATATCCTCTATCATTTTAAGAGGTTTAACTATAACTATTTCTTACAAATTTTACTAATAACACAAGTGCCTTTCAAAATAATTCTTCACCCCCAAAATTGAACTAACATTGTTTTATATACAGCTAAATTTGAACAAATTAACATATGCACTATTTTACTCATGCACTTTCATGCATTGCAGGGGTTCATTGAAATTTGTCTGCAAAAGAGAAATTGTTAATCTTTCCTTTTTCACTACATTATACTATCTCAGCATCATTAGGTAATCCTTTACAACTGCATGGTCATAATTTGCATAAGTGCTCATTTCTATCTCTTCTTTGTTTTCTTTCCTTTATCCATGCTTGCTCCCTTTTGGTAGGCAACATCCTCTCCTTTCGAACATGGGCTAGTTCCAACAGGAAGATGGATGAAGCTCTGCTACAGTAGAGCAGTTCTTGACACAACTGAGGATAGATGGAAGCAGAGAATGCAGGACAATCTGTGCTCAGGTGCTACTTTCAACTCTTTGATTACACTGATCAGTTTTCAAGCTGTCACCTACTTTCTGCAAGTGTGAATTCTCTATGGGGTGGATTGATGCCCTACTTGTTGCCAACATTTATGGTTTACTCAGTCTGGATGAGCTCCACATCTCCATTGCTCTCAAAGTGGGATCCAATGTTTGTGGGGGTCTGAGATGTTGTGGTAGGCCCCTCAACTTCACAGGCCTTCAAGCTTTGTTCTGCAGCCTAAATGCTGGTTGTTTCATTCGTCACACTGAGCTAAACTTAATCATTAAGCAGGCTCTGGCTCAGGTTAATATCCCCTCAGTTCTGGAGCTGGCAGGATTATCCAGAAGTGTTACTCTTGGTCCCTGGGTAAGACATAGGTGCCTCATTTGGGATATCACAGTCTGTGACTCCTTTGCTCCCTGCCACATACTGGAGGCTGTGGTATCTGAAAAGGTCACTGCTTCTGTTGCTGAATGGAACAAAATCCTTAAGTATCAGGACTTGACTGTGAAACACTTCTTCCAACTTGTGGTGTTTGGTCACTAACTGTGAGGTTTTTGTCACTGTTGGAAGCTCATGCTATCAAGGTGACAGGTGACACCTGTGAAGGTGCTTGACTGTAGCAATGCCTTAGCCTTGCCATTGCCCATAGTATTGCGAGTGTGCTGGTTTGCTTCAGTAGGGTTTTGTTGAACCTTCTGATATGTAACCAATTGAGGTGCTTGGTATTGAATTGATGTTTTTTCTTCAGTTTTTTCCTTTTCTTTCTCCTCTTCTTTTTCTCTTTCTTTGTTCATGTTTGTGTTTTGTTCAGTTTTGGATTTGTATTTTAATGTGGTTTTGTATTCTATATGTATCATATACATAGGTGTTATATATGTAATAAAATTTTTTTCATCTGATCACTATTTCAGAAAATTATCACCATCTTTAGGTATGTAAAAGACAAAATTGGTAACATCATTAATATCCAATGCAAATAGAGCAGGTTCAAGTGAGTCACCCTGTTGGGCTCCAGAGGCAGATGGGATGAGGTGGTCACCAAAGGAGAGATAGGAGGGCTATTGATAAGCTTGCCAAATAAAGTGATAGAGTTGTGGGGTATTTTCCCTTACTGTATAGAGGATTATATCTCAACTGATGGAATTGAATTCTTCCTGATATCTAGTTTGAGGATGACCTTTGGGGTCTCAGAAGGCAAGTTGGTGAAAGCTCTAATGTCATGAACAGCAACCTCACAACCTAACTTTGTACCCACCCCTAGTTGTTTAGGGAAAAATTTGGCTGACAGGCAGTTTGAAACTGAAGACAGACACACTGTCACTGTGGGCCGTTACAGAGCACACCCAACTGCTATGAAGTGGATGTCACCATTGGGCTTTGTGAGACCAAATAATTAAGCCCTAAAGAACATGACAAATGTCTCTTGATCACTTACTGCATGACTCTAAAACTTTTTATTTTATTTTATTTTCACCCTCCTTCAACTGCCCACCAGTGTTAAATCCAACCAAGCCATCATGTGGCAGATAGGGTGGATGGGTAAGTGAGAGGAATGTGTGGTCCATGTGGGAACAGGAAATCAGAGCAGAAAAATGAATTCTGTGTTTGTGAGGGAATGTAAGTAAAATGTTGAAATGAAAACACTGTATAAACACTGTGATTTGTGTTTTAAAAACTGACATTCACAAGCATTTTTTTTTTACAGATGATTCCATACGTTGTATTATTTCTGCTGGTGCTTTGCTCATTGGCTGAGGGTGGTGAAAGGAAAACTGTTGAACACTATTTAAACCGATGCTTGGATGGAATACATCATAAACAGAAACCTGGTCCTGAAGGATCTCTCTATAACCAGGTGTTGTATAACCAAAAACTGTACTTGTGAATTTTTTTTTTTTAATTATGTGTTTTTTACATGTTATATGGAGCTGTTATTCTTGTGGATAGGTTGGAGGATCAATCTCACTCTTGCATTCTATTTTTTGGCATGGTTTCTGTATTTGGATGCCTTTCCTACACCAACCACTTTACAGAATGTACTGGGTGCATTTTATTATGGCATCAATACTAAATAGGTTACCTTGTACATTGTAAGTCTTCACTATTCTGTTTTCTCCACTCATTCAGAATGATATGATCAAGAAGAGGGAGCAACGACAGCTGATCTAGGGCAAGATAGTGTAAGAATTGAGTGTAGATTGGTAAGTTAAAAGAAAAGCAAAAGGAGAAACAGTGCTTGAATGAATACTGTGAGGGAGACAGTAATGGTAAGTTGTAATGAGAATGACATTGTAATGGCAGAGAGAAAGGGAAAGAGTCAGTAATAACAGTTGTGTGTTTGCTGGTAAAGAAGAAAGCAAGTGAAGAATAGTCATAGAGATGGATAATAAAAACAGAGCATGTAAAAGACTGGAAGTCAGTAGTGAATAATGGCTAGGAATTCAGACAGGTGATGGAGGGATGTATCGGGTACTAATAGATCTGAAATACTCCTTCATCACTTATGCACTTTGATGAGGGAAAGAGAAGTAGAGTGATACAGGTAGTGGGAAATTCTGTTTGTGGGTGAGTTTGTGGAGTAGTTAGCTAACTCCTCCTACATTGTTTTATCGATTTTGATGAAACTTGACACATGAATAGAACTCATGTCTGGAAACCTCAGGGCATACTCAGATTGTTGAAAAAAATCGATAATAGGACCCCCGGAAGGGATCCTTATATATCTATAATATATTTCATTTTAACAGCCAAGGGAAATAACCCATTCGCCGCTGAAATGGATCCTTATATATAGCCAAGGGAAACAACCCATTCATTTTCCTAAATTATTTGGTATAAATCAAATTGAGTATGCTTATTTCTTAATATATGAACTGTTAGAGTTATTTTTGCAATTTATCCAGTACAACCCTTAAACAAGTAAATAACATTTTCCTAAACAATAGATCCACTTATTTCGGTTAGTGACTTATTCACGAACATGGCAACACTAGTCCCACTGAGGGTAATATTCTCTGGGAACGCGCGAAAGCCCTATAATATAACCCTTAGTTTTAAAAATTAGTATAAAATTAGAATGTCCTATAACATCAATATTCCTTTAGCTAATACCAGGTATCAGTCTTTGTTGATACTAGCTAAATGAGTAAATGTATAATTTTTAGTTTAGTATACTTTGAATTATTATACACTTTCTGTAAATCTTCTCTACTGATGTTAATAAGGTATATATACTTTATCATGTTTTTAGTGATTAAGCTATTTTATTCCTTTTCTATGGTGTTCTGCCCTACCTGATTATTTAATTTTTTTATTATTTTATACAGCCTTTATAATAAGTCTAATTTTTGTACCTCTATAAATTCGTACTTAGCTTATATAAAACAATACTGGTATATTCACTACTTAAAATAAACTGCTTAGATTATAATTAAATTAATATATAGTTAGCATGTTCTTTTACCTCAGTACCAAAGAAAGGGTGAAAGTTACTTGTACAGAGAAATTGTCTTGGAAAGTATGCGTAAAATTGAAGGGGGAAGGGTGATAAGAAACGGAAAATAAATAAACTGACAGGTATTTGTATGTATGTATGTATTAGTGTGTATTCTCTCTATACCATCATCATCATCATCATTGTTTAACGTCCACTTTCCATGCTAGTATGGGTTGGACAATTTGACTGAGGACTGGTGAACCAGGTGGCTACACCAGGCTCCAATCTGATTTGGCAGAGTTTCTATAGCTGGATGCCCTTCCTAACGCCAACCACTCTGAGAGTGTAGTGGGTGCTTTTACGTGCCACCGGCACGAAGGCCAGTCAGGCGGTACTGGCAACAGCCACGCTCGAAATGGTGTTTTACGTGCCACCTGCACAGGAGCCAGTCCAGCGGCACTGGCAACGATCTTGCTCGAATGTCTTTTCACGCGCCACCGATCACGCTCGAACGGTGCTATTTACGTGCCACTGGCACGGAAGCCAGACAGCTGCTCTGGCAACGATCTTGCTCGGACGGTGCTCTTAGTGCTCCACTGGTATAGGTGCCATCACGATTTCGCTTTTACTTGCCCCAGCAGGTCTTCGTAATCCGAGTTTAGTGTTCAATGAAAGAGACATTGGCATGGATGCCAGTCATCAAATTTAGTTTGATTTCACTTGCCTCAACAGGTCTTCGCAAGCGGAGTTTAGTGTCCAGTGAAGGAATGTTACGTGTAAGTGGGCTGGCTACATCCCTGGCCAGCATATTTACTGACACAGGCATGCTAGTCACTTCCTAAAATATTCCTAAAACACTAAATATAAGGCATTAATGGAAAGCCAGTGACATGTAAAACTCACTCATGCTGGTGACTGTGGAATTGTTGGTGGTAGGAAGAAACCAAGCCAAAACAGTCTGGTGCTGCTTTTCAGCTTACCAGTTCTTGTCAAACTCTTTAATCCATGCCAGCATGGAAAATGTATGTTAAATGATGATGATGAATGAAATTTCCTTGAAAGTAAATAGAATCAACTTGAAGGTATATGAAAAGGAGATTCTGAATTTTATAGGCTATCAGCATTCTGTACGTAAAAACATTTATTGTAACATATTCTTTGAGAAGAAAGATATCAAGGGTAACAGTTTCAGACAACCAGCTAATGGGTCAGCCATTTATATTATATTACCTGTACTGCATCATATCTGTAACTAAACCCCTTTGTTCTTAATAGCAAGTTCTTTATTCTTTAAGTAGATATTCTAGGAGTGCAATTGAATACTGCAAGTAGTAGCATTAATGTAATGTAGAATTAACAATTATTTTGTTAGATTACAGTGCTGAGTCAGTTCCTTTTATTGGAAAAGTCACTTGTGTTCTGTTCAAAAGATTTTGTCACACATTTACTTAATGTTATAGAATCCAGAGCTGAGTCCCTATGGATTGTTGGGATTGGGAAATGATTAATTACTTAGGAGAAAGTGTTAACTTTTAGCTATATAAGAAAATCTCTTTGTGAGAATTGGTTTCAAATTTTGGCATTGGCCAGCTATTTTGAGAAGGGATAAGTTTATTACTGGTGCTTATTTTATTGACCTCAAAAGGATGAAAGGTGAATTTGACCTCAGCAAAATTTGAACTCACAACATAAAGACAGATGAAATGCCACTAAGCATTTTGTCTTTGTGAGAATTAAGCATGAATTTTTACCATTATGCATTGATTGATGAGGTGCAGCTCAAATAAGCAAGATGTAAGATTTATACACTTGATATATATTAGTTGATATTAAAGTATGCATTTAATTCCCTTCCCTTGAGGCAAAATGGACTTTAAACATATTCTCAGTTATGATGGCTTTAAAATGTTTTTCCTTTGCTTATTTTAAATAATGTAGGAAAATGAATTGAAAACCTATAATTTTACTTTGTTGCTGATAACATGGAAAATCAGGGAAAAGGATGTATTTAATAATTAAACAAAAAAAAAACCTTTACAAATATATATAGAAAATGCAAAGTGTAACTCAATTTCAGCTGATATTTTTCCTTATGACTTGTCCTAATATATTATCGATAACTATTGATAATCGAGCATTGTTTAAGAAATAAGGTATTCATATTAAACACTCCTGCTTAATAAATCATGCACTATACATAAATCACACTTTATTTACTAGCTTTGGCAACTAGAGTTGTTGTTTAGATCCAGATCAACCTTAAATGAAAAAAATCTGTTACCAAAAGGCATTCCATCTATGATTATCCTGCATTTATAGAACTCCCTTTATCTGTCTTATCTTATTCAAGATGGCAGGCAGTGATTTAAGAATGATCTGGTTGCATTTCTAGCAGTTCATGCAACTAAGTAGCTTCAAGGAAACTATAGATATTCCACTTGCTAATAACATGGATGGTAAAAAAATTAAATGGTTAAATTATTTACTTGTTAATTAGCAATTCATCCTTACTGACCAATATTTTTAATATATTGCCTATTTTGGAAAATCATACTCTACAACAGTATTATTTTAATATATTGAAGCATCTTTGAAAAACAATTTGTTTCTATCATGCTTTCCTTTCCTTTCTTTCATGCTTTTCCTTTTTCTTTATTTTCTTGCATATTTTTCTATATTTTCTTTTGTACAAATTTAATGTTCTTTGCTTGATTAATTAATTTTTAGTGTTCTCCATGGAAGAAATCGTCTTGTTGTCAGGCAAATGTAACTGAAAAAGTTCATAAAGAGACTTTGTACAAATTTAATTTTCATCACTGCAAGAAACTTTCAAAACGTTGTTTACAACATTTCATCCAAGATTTGTGCTTCTATCAGTGTACACCAAATGGTGGACCATGGATTCATAAGGTTAGTTATATTAGGATTTAAAACTTGAATATTTTAAAGTTAGTTCGCTGTATTAATATGGAATCAGTGTCTCAAATATAACTGTTCCAACATATTTGGTGGAGCTGTGCTAATGGTTTTCATACAAATCAGTTCAAATATTGTTTAGATTCTTTTAAAAAGAGTTTGAAATAAAATTTAACCATTATAACTGTGATATAATTTAATCATAAGTGTCAAAATTGCTTTTGTAACACATGAAATATTTTCATCCTTATTTTGGAATTTCTTTTCATGATGGCATGAGTTGTGTTGTCTGCAACCCAAATTTCATATAGTATCTACTATCTTAACTATTTTCTATCAGTACCTCAAAAATATGAAAGAATTATTACATTCTTAAGATAGTAAAAATCAATAAGAAGAATTTGCACCTTGCCTTGACTACAATAATAAAAATAGAAAACTCCAGGAGATTGACTTTTAAGTAGTGCTATATAGAAATACCATAGTGACTTCTATTCAAACTGATATACTGACAGGAATCCAACATGAAAATACGAAAAGAAAGATATTTTGAACTTCCACTGTGTCAAGATACTTGTGGAGAGTGGTGGGATAGCTGTAAAGATGATGAAACTTGCAGTGAAAATTGGATGCGAGGTTTCAATTGGACAACAGGTAATTTTTCATATTGAGTCAATACTTTGTCATTCAAGAACCCTGTTTATCTTATTGGCAACAACAACCTTTTCAGGTTTAATGAAATTACTTCAAAAGTAGGTGTCACATCATCCTACTCATAACAGTCTTCACTTTGAACATATCATCCATTTTCATACAAAAATAGACATGTTTCCTGCATACGTTGGCCACTGTATTTGGTATTCTTCCATTTATATTAATTTTAGAACATATTCTACATTCAATAGACTATACTCAACTTATTCTAGTTCATTCCTGTTAATTCTCATCACATACTGCTTATGTTCTAGTATCATTTTACATCACCTATATTCTACTTCTGTTATCTTTTACTTGTTTCTAGTCTGTGGCCATGCTGGGGCACTGCCTTGAAAGGTTTTAGTCAAACAAATCGACCCCAATAGTTATTTCAAAGCCTGGTACTTATTCTGAACTGCTGATTTATGGGGATGTAAACAAATCCACCCAGGTTGTCAAGCAGTAGTGGTGGATAAACACTAACACACTTGTACACATACATACATACATACATACATATACACCTGACTTACAGGTATTTTAACACTAGGTGAATTGATAAGAACATATTTTCTTACACCTATAAGCATAGCCAATCCATGAAGGGGCAAAACACATACCTTGTGTATGTGTGTTTGATATTGCTTATATGCCTTGATCTGCTTTTAATGCATTTGAATTTTTTGCATGGTATGAAATGCTGGAACATACCAGCAGATGGTTACCATTTTCCATTGTATTTGTTTCACTCATTGGTCTGTGGCCATGCTAGGGCACTGCCTTGAAAGGTTTCAATCAAACAGATTGACCCCAGTACTTATTGTTTCAAAGCCTGGTATTTATTCTATTGGTCTCTTTCACTGAATCATTAAGTTATGGGGACATAAAGAAACCAACACTATTTGTCAAGCAGTAGTGGTGGACAGACACATAATGACAAGCTTCTTCCAGTTTCTCTCTATGACATCCACTCACAATGCTTTGGTTGGCCTGGTGTTATAGTGGAAGACACTTACCTAGGGTGCCACATACTGGGAATGAATCTGGAACTATGTGACTAGAAAACAAACTTCTTATCGAGCCACACCTATGCCTCCTTTTTTGGGGGGAAGAAGAAACCAATTATTTTCTGCATACCAGTGAATTTCTCTCATCATTTTATATCTGTTCTATGACTAACTTTATTTCCATGGTTAATTGCATTACCTAAAGAACTTATATGTTACTTATATGGAAGATAACTCCTTTGTTGAATCCTTAATGACACTAGCCTCAGTTCTAAACTGGTTTCTTTAACATTAAGTTAATTCTTTATTGGAGAAGACATTAGTTTATCATCAAGTGCGCCGGAACAACTATCATCTATTCTTTACAATGAAGCAAACAAATTTGCAGTATAGTGTCCTGCTTAAGTACATAATAAAACATTTGTAATGGATTTGATGTCCCAAATAAAACAGATATATACAAAAAGGAGGAGAACAAGTTAATTTGGGAAAATGAAATCTTGTTCTGCAAGTAATAAAGTAAGGCAATTGCTGTGCTGATGACACCTATTGAGGTAGAAACATTTACATTGCTGTCTTCATATCTCCAGACACTCAGATTGTCTTTTCCTTAAATGGCATATCAGTTTTGGAGAACCCTTGTTTCTTTTGATTATGTCCCTTCTCATTTGAAGTTGATCCCAGTTGTCACCAAGTACTTGTGTTACTTTCTCAAGAATTTATCTTGTATGGTACTTAGTATATATTCTTATATGACTTTCTTGAATGTGTGTGTTTGTATCATCATCATCATCATCATCATCATCATCATCATCATTTAACGTCCACTCCTTTTCCAGTTTCCATCTACCAGATCCATTTACAAGGCTTTGGTTGGCTTGGGGTTATAGTAGAAGATATTATGGCCCAAGGTGCCATGCAGTAGGACTGAACCCTGAAACCACACACTTGGAAATCAAACTTGTGTGTGTGGTATTCAAAAAGTTCAATGTTAGTACAAAAAATAATTCAGAAAGTAAACACTTTTTACTTTCTTATAAACAAATAAAGGAATGATTTTTTTTTTTGTTTCTCAATGAAATTATGAGTGTTGTTCTTCATAATCTTTACATTTTATTTTAATTGCAGAAACGAATACTTGCATAACTGGAAGTAAATGTCAAAAAATTTCAGAGGTATTTAAGACATCTACTAACTTTTGTGAAAAGGTTTGGGATCATTCATGGAAAGTAGTTTCTCAAAAACCTTGTTTTGTTCTTTGGTTTGATGAAAAGAATGGAAATCCAAACAATCAAGTAGCTTTTACAAAAGCTTATGAATTAACATCTGAAGCTTCTTATCTAAAATCTTACAGCTATTCATTAGCTTTTATGATAGTGTATAATTTTATTTCTGCCTTTGTTTTGCAATATTCATATTGTGATATTTTGTGATGAAAGAAATACTGTTGTACTTTCATGGTGAAGGATGACAGGCAAAATTCACTATAAATCAAATAACCAATGCTATTAGTATATCCCATTAGAGAGTTATTCTACATGACAAACTTAGCATAACGAATGTTTCTGCTTAGTGGATGCCACATTTGACAACTGAGGGTCAGCTGTAAAGTGCATAGACTGATCAAGATACTCGCATGCAATGCGACCAATGAGGTTTATTTTTTAACAAGACCTTTTGCAGTCCCCTCACATCTATCACTGTTGCAGTGCTTGGATTCAATTGGTTAAAAAGTGTCATCACCAGTAGATATGACATCATCACCACTGCAATACTGGTTCCCAGCCAGGTGCTTTTTCATGTTGGGGAACAAGTAATGGTCAGATAGGACCAAATCAGGAGAACAGGGAGTGTGATCAGCCAGTTCAAAGCAACAGTCATGCACAGCAACCATTGAAAGGAAAGACTTGTGTACTCCATTTACAAGGCTTTGATTGGTTTGGGACTATCTTTGGAAGTAGCAAGACTCCTTTCATCAGTTTTCCTGGGTGTTTGGTCTTGATAGCCTTTTGTAACTGCCTTAGCAAACTGAAATAGTATTCTTCATTGATGGTGTGGTTGTTTTGAAGATAATAAACACAATTCCTTTCTCATCCCAAAAAACTGAGGCCATCACATTCTCTGCAGATAAAATTACCTCTGCCTTTTCTAGAGCAGGTGAGTAAGGGTGTTTCCACTGCATGTATTGTCTGTTTATCTCTGACTGAAAGTGATAAGCCAACACTCATCCTGTGTTAGGTAATGTTCAACGAAACCAGCTGGATTTGCCTTGAACAATATCAAATTTTCTTGTGATATGATCAGTCTGGTGCACTTTTGATCAGGTGTCAGATGTGGCATCCACTAAGCAGAAACATTCATCATGCCAAGTTTGTTGTGTAGAATAACTCTCTAATGGGATATGCTAATAGTATTGGCTATTTGATTTATAGTGAATTGCCTGTCATCCTTCACCATGTGATGAACATGATGAATGTTTTCTTTGGTGATGGTAGTTATAGGATGTCCAGACCTTGGGTCATCTTCAAGACTCTCCCTTCTCCTCCTAAGTTCAGCTGCCCACTTTTGTACTGTTGATAAAGGTGGAGCAGCATTCCATAATGTAGCAACCATGTCACTATATATGCCCTAGGGATCTAAACCCTTTTTTCTACTGGTTCTTGATAACACCATGAATTCAAATTTTGTCTATCTTCAAGTGAAGTCACTACTAATTACTTTTGAAGTTTTCTTTGAACAATGAGATGTTAGTTAACTTGGAAACAAACAATGTAGTTATTAAGAAGGAGAAGTGACATTAATGCAGGCAACATTTCACAGCTCTAGCATACTCAGCCTAAGAACGTTTCAGCCCACCCTTGTAGTTATTTAATTATAATAGCAATTTAAGTAATAACAGCTCATAACCTTATTGATAGGGATATATCCCTTAACAACCAAAGAAGAAGTGAATGATAGTAGGGAGACGGTGTCAGAGACATCATCTTTCAATAAGATCAAAGAGTGTGACAAATGAACTTTTACAAGTTATTTAATTTAACTAAACATAAAACTGAAGTGAAATATAACCAGTGTGTGTTTCATTTAGTAGTATGATCCTCCAACACTATAAAAATGTAATAATTCTATGCTTTTAAAACTAGATTATATTTTCCTTATAAAATTACCTGAAATTTTGTATTTTTCAAATGAATAAAGTTATTTTTTAATACTTTTTATATGAATTTGAATCTTAATGAAGCTTAACTACATAAAATTTAACTTAAATTCTCTAATACATGTTCTTCATGCATAAAAATATGTATTAGAAATTTTAAATTGTATGATATGTAATTTACTCTAGCCATTACAGTTTGTGACTGATTTAAATAGCATTTACTCTGCAATTTTCTTAGTAGGTGGAAGGGTGTTGGATTCTTGTCCTCTAAAAAGTGGCCAACGAGTTATAAAAATGTCAGGATAAACTCGCTTTTTAAAAATATTTGTTTATTTCCAAAATGTAGATGTTACAAACAGTAGTTTAACTTCCGATTTATCCATATGAGCATGGTTTGCATGAGAATTGATTTGAAGCAGGATTTTATAGCTGGATACTTTTCTTGTTGCCACTACTGATTTTAAATATTAATCATCCTGTCTAAAAGGAATCTAACATTTTTTTGTTCTCATGATAAGGAAAGTACTGACATTCCCTCTTTCACACACTCATGCATACATGTATATGCATTTATACATCATCATCATCATTTAATGTCCATTTTCCATGCTGGCATGGGCTGGAAAGTTTGACAGGAGCTGGCAAGACAGAGTTGGCCCAAGCTCCATTGTCTGTTTTGGCATGGTTTCTATGGTTGGATGCCCTTTGTAACGTTAATCACTATACAGTGTACTGGGTGCTTTTTATGTGGCACCAGTACCAATGTTTTTATGTGGCACTAGCACCAATGCTTTTTATGTGGTACCAGCACCAGTACTTTTTTATGTCTACCAGTACCAGTGCTTTTTATGTGGCACCAGCGTTAGTGCTTTTACATGGCACCAGCACTAGTGCTTTTGATGTGGCACTGTCACTGACAAGGTCACCAAGTACCTTGCAAGACAAAAGAAGGTAAGAGTTCTTCAACTAGGAGGAAGGGTGGCTTTGTGCCAATTGATGGAGAGATCAAAAGTATAGAGTAGATACATGGATACCCCACTTAGAATAGAAAGGCAAGTGAGGTAAAGAGAAGATTGAAAAAGTGGGTGAGTCAGAGAATAAGATAAAGAGAGCAATAGGGAGAGAGTTGGTGGCAAAAATGTGTGAGGACATGCACCTGAGGGATGTTGGAAGTGCTGAAAATAAGTGAAGTGATGCAGAGGTTTGGTATCATGAAGAATTGTGGTGATGTACAAATCCATGATGTAATCCAAGATAGTATTCAACTGTTTGCTTAAAATTCTTTTTTCTCTAGGCACAAGGCCTGAAATTTTGGTGGAGGGGGACAGTCGATTAGATTGACCCCAGTACGCAACTGGTACTTAATTTATCAACCCTGAAAGAATGATAGGCAAAATCGACCTTGGCAGCATTTGAACTCAGAACGTAAAGACAGATGAAATACCGCTAAGCATTTCACCCGGTGTGCTAACAATTCTGCCAGCTTGCCACCTTGAATTGTTTGCTTAAAATTAAATAGAAGAAACTAATCCAAAGTGTGAGATTCATCAATGATCAAAGGAATTGGTTAGATATTTGTGTAAGGTTCATGTGAAGATGTGATAAATATACGACAAAGATACAAAGAAGAAAAGAAATGCAGAAAGGATAAATTCACATTCGATGTTATTAGTTTGATGCTTGAGGGACGGGAAAGACTCAATGGTTATAACATTTTAGTCACTGTCCTTCAGATACTGGGAATGGAGGAGAGAAGACCTGGAATAGGAAGGAAGAAGAATAAAAAGGAAGTGAAGAAATATATATATATATATATATATATATATATATATATATATATATATATATATATACATATATACACACACACAGGAAGGTCAGTTGGAAGGCCATTCTTGTGCTTCAAAGACAATCTGAAGTGATGCAGCATTCCCTTTTCTTCCTGGGAAAACAAAGCATCAGAACACAGGACTTGGCACCAGTCCTGCTAACTCTTGAGTTCAAAAATGTGAGCAAAGTCAACTCCAACATTAGGACCAACTTCATGCAAGCATGAAGGCATGCTGGCATAACACTGCTCCTCTAAATGGAAACCTTACTTGTCATTGTAGTTTTGTGGCATGAAACAAATCAGGCCTTGCTGTCCATTCAAGAAAACACTGTAAATGATCCACAGGCACTCAAGCAAACTGAGTCTTCAACATTTTCTGTTTACCAAAAAAGGTTTGCAAGATACCAGCAAGCCCCAGGAGCTTATATGTATATATATATATATATATACACACACACACACACACACCTGTAAATGTAGAACTTTGGAAGGAGTACTCAGCATCACATTGTTCATCATCATCATTGTTTAACGACTGCGTTCCATGCTGGCATGGGTTGGACAGTTTGACTGAGGGCTGGTGAGCCAGAAGGCTGCACAGGGCTGCAATGTGATCTGGCAAAGTTTCTATGGCTGGATGCCCTTCCTAACATCAACTACTCTGAGAGTGTAGTGTGTGCTTTAACATGCCACCGGCATCGACCACGCTCAAATGGTGTTTTTACATGTCACAGGCACAGGAGCCAGTCAGGTGACGCTGGCAATGAACACACTCAAATGGTGCTTTTTATGTGCCACCGTCACAGGAGCCAGTCAGGCAACACTGGCAATGATCATGCTTGAATGGTGCTTTTAACATTCCACTGGCATGGGTGCCAGTCAGGTGGTACTGTCATCGGCCATGACAATGATTTCACTTGCCTCAACAGGTCTTTGCAAGTGGAGATTATTGTCCAATGTTTGAAGGGTACTCTTAAATGGGCTGGTTATGCAGCACTGACATAGGCCACTGTTATGGTCTCACTTGGCTTTCCAGGTCTTCTCAAGCACAGCATATCTCCAAAGGTTTTGGTCACTTGTCATTGCTTCGGAGAGGCCCAATGTTCAAAGGCCATGCTTTACCACCTTGTCCCAGGTCTTCCTGGGTCTACCTCATCCACAGATTCCCTCAACTGCTAGGGTGTGACACTTTTTCACACAGCTGTCCTCATCCATTCGCAACACATGACTATACCAGTGCAGTCCTCTTTCTTGCACACCACATCTGGTGCTTCTTATGTCCAACTTTTCTCACAGGGCGCTTACACTCTGTCATATATGCACACTGACATTATACGTCCAGCGGAGCATACTAGCTTCATTCCTTGCAAGCTTACACATGTCCTCAGCAGTCACAGCCCATGTTTCACTGCCATGTAGCATGGCTGTTTGCACATATGCGTCATAGTCTACCTTTTACTCTGAGCAAGAGGCCTTTTCTCACCAAAGCTCTCTGAACTTTGCCTAGGCTATTCTTATTCCAGCAGCTACACTTTCAGAGCATCCACTCCTGCTACTGACTTGGTCACCTAGGTAATGGAAGATATCAACTACTTGTAGTTTTTCCCCCTGGAATGTGACGGAAGCTGTTCTCTGAAACATTTTCAGTGTTTTATTGTTCCTGAGCATTTGCCACACAAAAACTAATTTCCCAGTTAGCCTTTCTTTGATATTGCTGCACCTCTTATGTGTCCATAGCTTACACTGGGTACATCTTATGGAGTTTCTACAGATTGAGCAGGGCCATCTACTTGAAGGGATTTGTGGTTTGTCAGCCTTACTACTTATTAAGACTTTGATTTTTGCTAGGTTGACTCTAAGGCCTTTTGATTCTAGTCCTTACTTCCACACCTGAAACTTTTCTTCTAATTCTGATAGTGACTCAGCTGTTAGAGCAAGGTCATCAGTATAGAGATGCTCCCAGGGGCATCCTGTCTTGAATTTCTCTATTATTGTCTGGAGGACTATGATGAATAAGAGGGGGCTGAGGACTGATTCTTGGTGGACCCCTACCTGGAATTCTTCACTGTACTCATTGCCAACCTTCACCTTACTGACAGCATCCCTGTACATGGCTTGTACAGCTTTCACTAACCATTCATCTATCCCTAGTTTCCTCATTCCACCAGATAAGGTGTCAGGGAACCCTGTCAAAGGCTTTGTCCATATCAACGAAAGCTCGGTACAGAGGTTTATCTTTGGCTAGATATTTCTCCTGCAGCTGTCTTACCAGAAATATAGCATCAGTGGTGCTTTTCCCTGGCACGAAACCAAACTGCATCACATCTAGACCGACTCTCTCCCTAATAAGTTGGGCTATAACTCTCTCCATGACTTTCATTATCTGATCCAACAACTTGATACCTCTGTAATTATTTGTATCTAATGCATCACCTTTACCTTTGTAGCAGTTGACTATGGTGCTGCTACACCAGTCATTAGGTATGACTCCTTCATGTATGACCTGATTGACTATACGGGTGACTAGACTACAGCCAACACCCTGTGGTGATTCCTGATGGGCCAGGGTCTTTCCCTGTCTTCATATCCTTAATTGCTTTATTTACCAAGGCACTGTCAATTTGGATAGCTGGTCCCTCTGTTGGGTCAACATTCAGTAGACTCTCTTTCTCCCATTCATTCTCTTCATTTAGCAACCTTTCATAGTGGCATCTCCAAGTCTCTCCTAGCAGCCTCTTTAAATGCAAGTGAACCGTCATCCATGCGAGCACATTTCTCTCTCATACACTGTCTTGTAACACAAAACACCTCAAGTCTTTGGTCCTCACAATGCAGAACATTGGCAAATTTTTTATCTGCTTCCCTTCTGGCAGTCTGATGCAATTCCCTGCTACCACTGTTTCTTTTCCCTTATGGCCTTCTCAGCTACATTGTTCCACCACAACGTTGAGAGGGGACTTCGCGCCATCCACAGATGGGATCACTACTACTTTATTATCTCCCCTTCTTCCTAACTCTCCTGTGAACCTTCTGTTTGGCATTCATCATGATAGATCGCTAGCCACTACACATTCTTTTTTTATCTCTCCTTGTTTCTTTCTGTGGAAGAGTGTAGGCTCAAAATGTTAAAGACTTTTTCACTTCCCGAGCATTATACTAATACATCTGTTTATTTTCCACACCACCTATATATATATATACAATGGCCTTACAGGTAGTCTTGTATGGCAGAACCAAAAGCAGCCTCAGAGAGGATTGATATCAAAATGTTAAACACAAGATTACAATTAATTTACATTTGACGGATATTCGTCCTCATCTTGTTTGTTGTTAACACAACGTTTCGGCTGATATACCCTCCAGCCTTCGTCAGGTGTCTTGGGGAAATTTCGAACCTGGGTTCTCATTCCTATTGATGTTACTATTATTATTATTATTATTATTAAATATAGAACTGTACAAGATTACAAGTTTTTATTTTCACTATATTGTATGGATCCCTGAGGTAAGGGACCTAACTCCGTCTGTGGTAGAAGGTAGTGAATTTTTGAAAAAAACCATACCACCTATGCTAAATGCTGAAAAATTTGTTGTAAATCAAAAACTATATACCCTCTATTTAGATGAAAATTCTCTCAATTGTCAGGTGATTGCAAGCGGCAATGTTTTGCATAGCGAAATTGTTGGCGGCATCAACATGTGAGTTTATCTGTCTGGCATGCCAGAGCTTTGACTTGGCCTCAATGATAGTGCTCTTTGAGAGTAATAGAAATAAGTTTTTGCAGCATATTTTTGATTGTCAGGTCTTGTACTACTGGTTTTGGAACTTAGCACTGTGTGAAGGTGAAAACTCTTTGCCAGCACCCTTAAAGAAAGTAGTCTCCTTTTCTCACTTCAAAAGGTCTTTTTGTGAGATTTATATACAACCTCTCTTGTATGAGACTTTGTGCTAAACTGGCTGCCAGATTAGCAACGAAAACAATGAAATTTGATACCCCATCATCTGTATTGCATTGTGCCTATGGCTAACATGCTTTTGTTGGTTCAGTCCACTTAACTATCAGTTTCCATCTACCAAATCCACTCACAAAGCTTTGATTACACTGGGGAACAAATGCAAAAAAAATTTTTGGTGCTTCAGGTTTTAGACCTGATTTTAGATATGTTCAATCCTCCAAATAAGAATATGGGATCTTTTCCCTTTGAATGGCACATCGAGAAATTAATTTTTTGTAACTAAACACTTTCAAACTTCGGACACTGGTAGAATGTGTCATATAAAACATCTTTTACTCTTAGTGTTGTTGAGAAAAGTTTATATTTTCAAAGTTATTTTGTGTTAAAGTTGTCATATTTCAGTAATTTCAACCAATCAATGACGTGTATTCAGCTGAATAAAATTACTGCCGTTGTTTGTCAACAACAACTATCGGAGGTGTATATTTTGTTTGTCACTGTTTATTTATGACATTGTTCGTGCGTTTGTACTGGTTTTAGCTTTAGGGTTAGGATTAGGATTTTAGGGTTAGAGTTACGGAAAAATGTGAAAAATGAAGAAATTGGAGGAGGGAATGTATTTCCAAAAATAGTAGCTGAAAAACAGGGAGAAAAAAAACTAAAAGCAGTAGAAATGCACGAACGATTGTGGTGATACCATGAAGTAAACATGCTTCAGATACACTTGTTTATTCATACAAACGTAACTGGGATGAAATATATCATAAATTACAGTGACAAACGAAATATACACCTCCGATAGTTGTTGACAAACAACAACAGTAATTTTATTCAGCTGAATACATGTCATTGATTGGTTGAAATTACTGAAATATGACAACTTTAACACGAAATAACTTTGAAAATACAAACATTTCTCAACAGCACTAAGAGTAAAAGATGTTTTATGTGACACGTTCTACCAGTGTCCGAAGTTTGAAAGTGCTTAGTTACAAAAAATTAATTTCTCGATGTGCCGTTCAAAGGGTAAAGATCCAGAATACGTCCTTCATTTCTTTCTAGCAGCTCTACTTTTTGAGGTAATTTACAATGAATCTGGGATAGGCTGCCAACATGGCTATTATAGAATCAGAGATGGTCTGTAATGTAGTTGACAAATACTTGAATACTTATTTAAATACAATGCATATTTAAAATATCCTTTGTATTTAAATAGTATTAAGGTATTTGTCAAATACATTAGAGTCAACCTAGCAAAAACCAAAATCCTAATAAGTAGGAAGGTAGATAAAACACAAACCCCTTCAGGTAGATGGCCCTGCTCAGTATGCAGTAAAGGAGTAGGTAGTAACTCTGTAAGATGTACCCGGTGCAAGCTATGGACACATGAGAGGTGCAGCAATATCAAAGGCAGATTAACTACGAAGTTAGTTTTTGTATGTGGCAGATGTTCAGGTGCAATAAACACTGTAAACAAACAGGAAACAACTTCTATCTCATTCCAGGGAGAAAAACTAGAGGTAGTCGATAGCTTCCGCTATCTGGGTGACCAAGTTAGTAGTGGGGGTGGGTGCGCTGAAAGTGTAACTGCTAGAATAAGAATAGCCTGGGCCAAGTTTAGAGAGCTCTTACCTCTGCTGGCGACAAAGGGACTCTCACTCAGAGTAAAAGGCAGACTGTATGACGCATGTGTACGAACAGCCATGCTACATGGCAGTGAAACATGGGCTGTGACTGCTGAGGACATGCGTAAGCTCGCAAGGAATGAAGCCAGTATGCTCCGCTGGATGTGTAATGTAAATGTGCATACCCATCAGAGTGTAAGTATCTTGAGAGAAAAGCTGAACATAAGAAGCATCAGTTGTGGTGTGCAAGAGAGATGATTGCGCTGGTTTGGACATGTGGTGAGAATGAATGAGGATAGCTGCGTGAAAAAGGGCCACTCCCTAACAGTTGAGGGAACCCGTGGAAGAGGTAGGCCCAGGAAGACCTGGGCTGAGGTGGTGAGGCAAGACCTTCGAACATTGGGCCTCACCGAGGCGATGACTATTGACCGAGACCTTTGGAAATGTGCTGTGCGTGAGAAGACCCGGCAAGCCAAGTAAGATCGTTGCCAGGGCCCCTGGACTGGCTCTTGTGCGGGTGGCACATAAGATGTACCATCCTGAGCGTGACCGTTGCCAGTACCGCCTGACTGGCCTTGTAGGGTTTTCGAGCAAGATCGTTGCCAGTGCCCCTGGACTGGCTCTTGTGTGGGTGGCATATAAAAGACACTATTTCGAGCGTGGCCGTTTTCGTGCGGGTGACACGTAAAAGCACCCACTACACTCTGAGTGGTTGGCGTTAGGAAGGGCATCCAGCTGTAGAAACTCTGCCAAATTAGATTGGAGCCTGGTGTTGCCATCCGGTTTCACCAGTCCTCAGTCAAATCGTCCAACCCATGCTAGCATGGAAAGCGGATGTTAAACGATGATGATGATTATGATTAATTACCATCTGTGATTTTATATTGACCCTGTAGGTGGCCTCTTCCAGATTCATTTGTGGGTAGCCATATTTGTCAATAAATGTACTCCTCATGAGCCTGTTACAGCGAGTGTTTCTGTGTAACATTATAGAGCATTTTGCTACCTTGGTGACATCTCTTCGCTTCCCACTGAGTCAGTCTTCTCTTGATTTTGAGATTAAAAGGTTGGTATTCATTAGATGGTGTATTTCCCTTCCCACCAGATTTCAAAGGGGTAGGCCCATCCTCCAAATTACTGTCAATATTTTTCTTTAAATTGAGCATTGTCAGCTGAATCATTCTTGGTGTCTTTGTAGGCTGCAAGGTATTTTACATGGAGCTTACTTATTCAGCAGAAGACTATTTCGTAAATTTATTTTCGTTTTTGTCTGATATTTATTTTTCTCCCTTACAAGTGATAACATGTCTTCCTCATGTAGAAAGTTTTTGAATCATCCAGATTGCTTTATGTTACATTTGAGGAGAGTATACATTCAGGGAACAGAGAAAATCCATTTCTGATTTTGTGAAAAGGGCATACTTAAGCTATTTCAAAATAGAACTAGGAGACCAAGGTCAGACATGGGCTCCACATTATCTGTAAAACATGTAACGAGAGTTTTCAGCAGTGGACAAATGGTATGAAGAAAACAGAAAAGATCATTATTTCTGCCACATTAACATAAGGGGCATTAATGGACATAATCAGAGTAAATAGATGTATCTGGACTTAGACTTGGCAAAACAACCTGTTGTACACTCAGATGAAATACCAGTCCCATCATTCATTAATCTAGAAGTGCTCCCTGAATACGAATCCTGTTCTTCACCTACAAACAGCAGTCATGATGCCAGTGATTTTGAAGGGACCTCATCAGTGGTACAAGTTTTTAATCAACAGGAGCTCAAGCTCTCAAAGAAATCAGCAGAATTGTTGGTGTCTAGACTAGCAGAGAAGAATTTATTGCATCTGGAAACCAAGATCACATAGAGAAAGAGATTTGCTGCTATTCTCCTCAGAAGAAAGTGATTTTGTTTTCTGCAACATTGTTCAAGGCTCGCTGATGAAAAACAGGCATATCACAATATCTACCAAGCAAATGGTGGTTGTTCATCGACATTCTAAGTGGAGTTTAAAATGTGTGCTTCTACACAATAGTAACAAATATGGATCAATCCCAACTGATCACTCAACTAAGATGACTGAAGAGCAAAAAACAATTGCCCTGGTCCTACACAAAATATCATACTATGATCACCAGTGGTCCATCTGTGTGGATCTACAGATGGTGAATTTTCTCCTGGGCCAACAAAGTGGATAAGTATCCCTGCTCTATCTATCTCTAAGGATGAGCACTGGGTGAGAAAACAGTGGCCTCTGAGAAAAAAACATGGTAGTAGGAGAAAAGAATGTAACTTCAGAACCATTGGTTGGCCAGAATAAGATCATTTTACCACCACTGCACATCAAATTAGGTGTAACGAAACGGTTTGTAAAGGTTCTGAACAAAGAAGGGAGATGCTTTGGGTACAGCTGCAGAAAATTTCTAGCACTGAGTATAGAGAAGCTAAAGGTAAGTATTTTTGACAGTCTGCAAATCAGAGAACTCATGAAAAATCCACATTTCAAAGATTCAATAAACTATGCTGAGGCACATGCATGGTCTTCTTTCACTATGGTTGTACAAAATTTTCTTGGGAACTATATTCAAAGTGACTGCCCTGGCACAGCTCACTGAAAGAAATCTTTGAAGTGCTACTTTTGTGAGGTTTCTGAGTAAATGAACAGTGCATCAATGACAACTTTCTATGGTTGTTTCATTATTATCTTATTCTCTGATGTAAATTCTTCATAAATAAAAGAAATCTACATGTATGAATTCGTTTTATTAATCTGGAAAGCAAAAATAATGATTTGTACTCATCAATCCTAGTGTCTGATTGATCATATGCATTAAAATTAGGGTGTATCATATCTCAGTAACCAGAGAGTGATGGAAAAAACTAATGGTATATTTAGAATCAGCGACCAAAACTTACCAAAAAAGAGGTCTAATATCCCAGACACCAATTTTCATGTTCCCCAGTTTTACCTTACTACAAACCTGCACTTCTTTCCTTAAAGTTTCTTGTTCCATTATAAATACTTTTCACTCTACCTTTTCAATTTTCGTTTTAAAATGAAGTTTGTCTCCTTAGGCTATGAGGACTTCGAGAAATCTTTTTGAAGCAACAACCAAAGTTACACTGTATTTATATTGTAGGTAAAATGAATCTTTAAAATACCTTTTTTTATTTTCAATCTAGCATTTATGGATTGTTTTCAACATAACATATTTCACTTACTGCTCTAGACACAACTATGAATTAGGCAAACTATATGTTATCAACCATGTACAATATAATAGTCATTTCGTTACAGTAGTAGTTGCAATGTTCAAGTCAATGGCCATACAGCAAATAAAGCCATTATAGTAATCGTTTTTTCTGCTGCAAAGGTATTTGAAACATCTTACAAAAGCGCATGTGGCATAGTAATTAATATCTTAAATAATTTTGCTTTTTATGTATTAAAAAAATAAGTACCTGCAAAGAATCCATATCGAGCAATCAAATTAAACAAGTGTGTGTTTATGTATATCACTTTTTGAAGTTATTTCTACAGAGTTTCTATAAAAATCAGAGCCAGCACTAAAAATTATTTTGTATAAATCTATATAAACGATGAGAGCACACCCAACCCCATTAACCATCTATGAATATATTGCTTAAATAGCCACTAAATTTAGCAGTAAAACACAATTGGATATATTAATTTTACATATTAAACTCATTCCTGTCAACTGGTATGTAAATATCAATTGCTGGTAGGGACACAATATTTAGCTATGCAGTCATGATATACTACCAAGTATATTAAAAGCTTATAAGTCAATACTGTGTCCTACCTATGTTAGCAGTGTGATTCAGAGTTTCTATAGAAATTTGAGCCAGCACTAAAAGTTACAATGCTCCATATACAAATAGATTTATGTAAACAATATAATCAAAGACAAAAATAGGCAATGGGTGTATATGCATATTTCGGGAGTTATTGCTGCTTCTTCAGCCCCACATCCAACCTATTAACCATCCACGAACACATTGGTTAAATAGTCACTAAATTTAGAAGTAACTTAATTGGATATACCAATTTTATAAATTAAACACATTCCTGGCAACTAGTACATACACATCAATTGCTGGTAGTAATATGTTCATGGATGATTCAAGGGTTGGATGTAGTGCTGAAGAAGCAACAATAATGCTCGAAATATGCATATACACCCATTACTTACTGTTCTATCTTCAATTGCATTGTTTACATACATGTATTCATATACAAAACCTTGTAACTTTCAGTGCTGGCTCAAATTTCAATAGAAACTGTAGAGTGATTGAATCGCATTGCTAATACAGGTAGGACACTTAAATATACTCTGTAGTATATTATGGTTGCATAATGAAATACAGTATCCTTACCAGCAATTACTATATATATATCTATGTGAAGGTGCATAGCTCAGTGGTTAGAGGGTTGGGCACACAACGATGAGATAGTGATTGATTCCCAGACTGGGCTGTGTATACACATTGAGTAAGACACTTTATTTCACATTGCTGCAGTTCACTCAGCTGTAGAAATGAGTTGTAGTGTGACTGGTGCCAAGCTGTATTGCCTTTGCCTTTCCCTCAGATAATATCAGTGGCATGAAGAGGGGGAAGCTGGTAATATGGGTGACTGCTGATCTTCCAACAAACAACCTTGCCTGGACATGTGCCTTGGAGGGTAACTTTCTAGGTACAATTCCATGACTCCATGACTAAAGGGGGTCCTTATATATATATATATATATATATATATATATATATATATATATATATATAAATATATATATATATATAGGCTTTCACTCTATACATGCCAGCTCAACTTGATTCGTCTTTATTTGTCGAAAGACACCTGTTGTTATTTTCTTGTTTGTAATTGTGTAACATGTTCTCCATTTTTTTGTCTTTGTTGCCGTACACATTCACTTACTTTCTCTCCCAAAATTTAATGCTCTTAGCTTAGATTTTTGGGGGAACTTGCAAATGACCCTGTCCTTGTTTTTTCCTGTCCATCTTCACATAGTCTGTCTGTCTGAAAGTTTTTTATTGTTGTCTGTTGCGTTCTTGTTCCATTTTTTTTGGATTTACATATACATACGACTGAAGGGAGTCCTTATATGTATATATGAAATTGATCTTATTAAAAATGCTTTCAACAAAAAAAAATCTGAGACAAAATTTAACAAAAATGAAATATAACTATTCAGGGGCATCACTTAAATGGTGCATTTTGATCAACAGAGCAAGCAGCAATTGAAGTTTTAATTATGAAAATATTCAGTTCATCTACTCAATTACAACTAGATAAACTGACCTACAGGACAACAGTGTACATTCCGTTACTGATTCTATATTAAGAAACATCACTCTTACCAGTCTGTTGTAAATAAATATCTTGAATACATATTATTGAATTAAGAACTGCTGAATGTGTTTCATTCTCCTGCAGTTCAAATCATAATATGGATACACACTGGTGAAAAACTTCAATAAAATCAATATGACTGTTCACACATTAAGGGATGCATCTAATTAGGAAAAGTTTAAATTCATCTTGAACATACTTAGATAAATAAGGAAATAAGTTAAATAAGAAAATAATGGAATTCGATAAAATGATATGAGGTGATAAAATAAAAATTTTGCTAGAATTTTTATGAAACAAAAACTTCTAATAAGGATATGTCAAATTTTGTAATATGGCCTTGAAAATTTCTTAGAAAATACTTAATCTTTGGTTTTTAAGATACAAAATTGCAGTCCTTTGTTAGGAATCAAAGGTTAAGAAACTTTATTACCTAGCATGAATCACTACCTTTGTTCTAGATCATGTTAATGAAATTCTTTGAAAGTTTCTTAAGATAAAAGCTGATTAAATGCTCACAGTGAAAAGAAAGCAACATTTAAGTTAATATATAAAAGTTTCTTTTATCATTGCACAAAAAGATAAGTTTTGATAGGGTTTGAATGGTCAACTCGTTGGCCATATCAGTTACATATTAACTGTTGCCATTTTGCTTTCTTAAAATAGTTTTCTGAATGTGTACTATTTAAATCTCTATGGCAAGTGTAAAATTCTCCTAAAAATATATAAATGTACATAAAACAAACATCAGAAGTATGGTGGCACTTGCCTTAGAGCCTAAAAGCAGCACTCACAAACAATATATTATATACTAGCTTTTTTTCACATAGGAAACTTTCAAAGAATTTCATTTCAATGTTGTTGATACCAAGTGATCAATTAGCAATGGTAGGGAATTGGTTTAAATGCTTTGTTCCTTTATGTTCTCGGTTTCAATTTTGCTGCGGCTGATTTCCTTATTCACCATTCTAGGAGCAAACATTCTAAGATGTTAGAATCAACAAAACTGACTGCTTTTCTTTACTTTAAATATTGGCCCTGTGTCTCAAAATAATATACTTAAGTTGTCATTATTGGTATCTGATTACTAATACAATAATGGAATTATTTTTACTCTCCCCTACCAATTTAAGTTTTATAATGATGGTCGATAAATCTGAAAGATCTATGATTACACTTCTCAATTGTAGAATTTTAGAATAAATACTGGAAAGCATTGTTTTTGATGATGTTATTTCATGTTCACGTATACTTGCCAATCTAGGAATGGGATGGATTCTGAAAATGCTAATAATTACATACTGCAAGAAAAACTTGACAGCTGGAAGCACTTTACACAGCTAACTGCTCAAACAAGAAATATTTCTTGTTTTATCCTTTTAACCCTTTAGCATTTAAACCAGCCATATCTGGCCAAAATATTCAGCTGTGTTTTATCTTCAAACTGGCCACATCCAGCCTCACTTCTACAATATTATTCTGAAAATAAACAATCACATTATTGAAATCTCAAAGCTATAATGTAATGCATAACTAATTCAAATCAATGTGAATACAGAAATATGAATGCTAAAGGGTTAAGAATACTGAGGCAAGATTATAAATTTTGCTTAATGACACAGCACAAAGGTTATAAAAATTTCATTGCTACAACTTTAGTCTCACAATGAGTGTGTAAAAATGTATTGAAAATTAAAATCAAAGAGTAAACAGTGCATTTATGTTCGAAATAGCATTAAACAAACATAGCTGAATATAAATAACTAATTCTATTGAGGTGTTTGATGGTAAATCTCCCAGAACCGTCACATGGTTTTTGTACATGGTCTTCACATAGATTTTGCTATTAATGACAGTTATTATTTTCAGAAGAAAAAAACAATTCACGATTGCTTTAGAATATTTAAGCTTGAGTTTGTTTATTTTATCAACTGGCTTAACAATCACTGATAAACTATAGCATACATCACTTCGCTTTTCTTTTGTAAGTACTCCACTGACTGAAGTTGCAGCAGCATAGTTCACATTAATGTGCTTTTAGATATTATTACTACAACATATTGATAAATGATGAATAGGGACTAACTGGGAATAAAAGGGTCAAACTTTTGACCATTTTTCAAGTAGCTTGTAGTATAAAACAACACACAAAGAATGATATCATGTCTATGATAGAAAAAGACTGGTGAAAGACAATATCTGCTAAGAAACTAAAGGAATGCAGTAATGGTCCCAATAAAGAATCAGCCTCGCAAAATGGTTAGTGCAAAAATAAATCTGTTATACTCAATGATAAAATAGGGAAGATCGAACAGACAGCTTCAGGACAAATCTTCAATAGTTGTATATAACAAAGTGATGCAGACCTGTGGAGAGAATGGATGAGAAATATGGTTGGAAAAAAAAAATGCTGTACATTAGTCTTGGAAAAAAAAATATTAGAGAAACCTTATTGCAAAAAAATGGAAATGATAAGGAAAATAGTTGAAGAAAGAAGTAATAATACTGATAGTTTAAAGAGCATGGGAGACCTGTTAAAATGATGAGCATTTTAATAGAGTTATACTTGATGGATAAAGCCGTTTCATTATTTGATGACAGGGTTTCCTAGTTAGAAATTGGGATTCAATTCTGACATAATCAAGTTTAATAATATTATGAAATCAATGGCTACCACACTTTCAATGCAAATAACAGTGTAATCTTAGTGCTGACTACTAGTTATTAAATATTTAAAATTCATTCAAGAACAAGTTTATTCCCAAAAAGAATAACAAAAAACACACACACACACACAACCAAACCAGAGAAAATCAACTTATTAGAAGAATACAGTAAAACAATCATTATTAGTAAAGTTATTCCAACAAAAGGTATTTAAGGATTGGATGTGACCTAGAAGTGTTGTTTACTTAGAAGAATAGTTAAATTATATTATTTCTTGATATGTTAGGAAATTATTAAACAAATCATGCTATATTATTATATTTAAAATAAATAACTAGTTATTAGCTGAACAAATTAAAAATCAATTTTACTAAATGAAATACACAAAATTATCTTTCGAAGAGAAACAAAATTCACATTTTATTGTTTGTGAAAGCTTTATATGAATGGTAATTTTCAAATGATTAAAATAAAAAATATAAAACAAATTTAAGAAAATCACATTTCTTCCATCCATCTACTATTCCATGTTGTCATAGATTGAAACAAATGAGTTTATTGGTGTAATGGCCTCCTCTAATGTTGGAAATAAGACTTGTTTCTCATCTAGTTAATTTAGAAGCAAGTAGATACACTTCGCCAAAAGATATATCATGATACCCGAAATATAATACTACACTGTCCCAAGAATTCTAACATTTATCAGCTGGATCATTTAGCAAAAATAAAAAGGCAAGCCATAAGCTTAATTTATCATTTGCTTTGAACACTACCATTTTATTATTATTATTTATTTTTTGGATAGACAAATCCACAACCTTATGAATTTTATTTGGCAGTATATAATGCTTATATATAAATACATACACACAGACACAAATGTGTTTATTTTTATGTATAGTTGTAAATAAACAAATCAAACATTAGATTTAAAAAATTCATTCAATACCTTTCTGTAGAATAACATATTTATTTCATTTTTACAGAGAAAAAGTAGACAGTTACTTTGAAGTAAGCATCAAACTTTCCCTTGTAAAAATATTACACGCATAAAAATGAGTGTGTGTGTATATGAAAATATATATATATATATATACACACAATATGTATAAATATTGTATATATATATATACATACAAATAATATACATATATATACAATATATATATACATACAAATAATATACATATATATACAATATATATATATACATACAAATAATATACATATATATACAATATATATATATATACATACAAATAATATACATATAATATATATACAATATATATATACATACAAATAATATACATATAATATATATACAATATATATATACATACAAATATACATATATATATATATACAATATAAATATAATATAAAAGCAATATATATACACACATAAATAAATATTATACTATATATATATATATGTATATATAGTATAATATTTATATATACACACACACACACATGAAAGAATGAGAGAAGTAAGAAGAGAGCGAAATTCACATTAACCATAACTGTTATTAGTTACTGCAACTGATATACAGTAAAAATATCACAGAAGCCATAAATATTCTAGGTTTCTTGTTGGAAAGCTCTGGAATATGTCAAATTTAAGGAAAAACTGGGACTTTATTTCCCTCCACCTCAGCCACATGTAACTAAAATGGAAAGTGCAATAAGGTTAAATGGCGTCATTGGTAGGAACCTAGAGGCATACACAATCTACATTTGTTTTTATCAAACAAAAACATAACAGTGCTCAGTACGTTTATGGTGGGACTGTCTTGAGTCTGATGTGTAGTAATTATGTTTTCAAAACCATGCTAAAGTTTTTCATTCAATCTCCAATAATTGCAGTCGTCTCAGTAGGTGAGTGGCTGATTAAAAAGCTTTCGGTAAACTAAAATCCTATACCCATACTGAACATGCATGCACACACACATACACCATTAAAAAGAAACTGTCTTCCTCCATAAGCAAGACAAAAATGAATAAAAGATAGTCTCTATGAAATATTCAATATTCTTTTTTCATGACAACTTCATTACTAGCCAAAGAATAATATTGCTACAAACTCTTCTACTCAGAAAATGGTGGAAATCTGTTTAAGGAAATAAAAATCTATGGCAGAACCCTGATTAGGCTAATAATTGTACCATATGGTAACAATGCCATCTTCTGTACAAAATATCTACACATAGATTGAAGAATTGTATTTGGGGAAAAACATTAACAACCAATACCTTCAATTCTTCAAATTCTCCAATAATCAGTGTGAAATGAGAAACATTCTTCATCTCAATCAATGCACTAATTTGTCAATTTATGAATATGATTAATGTACAAATTACTTTACAAATGAATCGGTAAGATGTAGTTAAATTACTGAACATTCATTGTAAAAGGTTTATATATTTCCAAGCATTCTAAAATAAATACAAAGAACGTGGCAAGTTTGGCACAATCAAATCAATAATATCAAGAAATACTGAAACCTGTGGGACAAACTCTTCAATAACTACAGCTAGGTCACTAATCTCAGCAACTTTAAGATAATTAAAATTATCAGTATAAATTAAAATATACTTCTAGAAACCATAAGGTTGAAGATACAAACTAAAAAGTGAATTATTCAGTACAACTCATAAAACACTATGTCAGTAATGGGGAAACTTAAAAATATGAGAGTTGTCCAGTTCTAGGAGGCAGAGAAATTTGCTCAACAGAAATATATAACAGGGACAGACCAAAACTAACTACCCTGTTAAAAAATTCTTTCTTTATTTTTAAAAATATACTAACTAGAAATTAACAGAAATGAAAGAAATAAAAAGATACCAGACATGTTTCAGACAAAAGTTGGTTTATAGTACAGCTTTCTTTCAGGTCAATCATTCCTGCAATTGTAGAAAAGTTTGTAAGTTAAAAAAAAAAAAAAAAAAAAAAAACACGGAAAGAAAACTGCAGTGGTGGTTGAGAAGCATTACAACAGCAGTAAGGCATGGTGTTATAGATGGATATGAATAAGAAAACAAAATAGTTGGCTTTTGAACTGCCAACATTGACAGCAAATTCCAAACAGTAAGCTCATATGGACAAAATATGTTTATTTATTTAAAAATTAATGATCCAATTATTTCTAATAATTTGTAGGTGTGATGCAAACCCAATCTACAATAGCAGGTGAAGATCCAGTCTGACTACATAAATGTCAAGATATAATTGCACTGAGGCGGAAAGGGTCACAAAATAGTAATTGACCAAAAACAGATGTTTGCCATAATGGGAATGGCTGAAAATCAGTGAGCTGCAGAAAAGCTGCCAAAGCAAATATCACTGGACTGCTAGGAGAGAAATATAAATCTACATACATAGTCAGGGTTTGAATGGGGAGGGGAAATATTTTTCAAGTCTATTTACAAGAAGAAAAGCTGTTACATCCCAACTCTAAATGCATAGAGGGATGTAGATAAGCAGTAGGGAATGTCCTCAAATATTAGGAACAGAGTTATTTCAATTAATCAAAATGTGGTAGGAATAGCGGAAGTGATCATCATGGGAGTGAGGGCAGCACTGAACAGGGTTAATAAAGCAGACTCACAGAATAATCAACAGATTTTCCCAGTCTTTTATGGTAACATCTGCTAAACAAATGACTGGTAAATAATCTGTTGTCTCCACATTTCTTAAGAGCTTTGTATTATCAATTTATAAATAAAACTATTACATCTGGAAAATTTTCAAAACAAATCAACTGCCACTTTCCACAATACAAAAATTAAGTTACCTGCTTTTTCTCTTTAAATAAAAATTTAACTTCAGACTTTTTGTTTGTTTTTTTCTTTTTTATTTTTCATGGTACATTAGACAAGAAATCTGGTGTTGCTGGGAGTAGATACCTATCATTCCATTTTTTGTTTTACTATTTCACTAGGTAAGCTTGAGTATTAAAAAAAAGTAGTTCTAAATAAAGTTGACAGGGAGCAATAAAAGCTAATTTTCTTTTGTATAGTAACTGAAAATAACTGGCAGTATGCAGCAGTTTCTGCATTGTTCTAAAACAGGAGCAACTGACTGTGATATATAACAATATCTGCTTGCACTGTAGTGTAATCAAAACAATATCAAAGGGACATAATCAAAAGCCCCAAAGAAAATAAATTAGAAAACTAACTCCCTGCCCTTGCTAAGTTTATTTGAAAAGAGAAAAAATGTAGATTCTTATAAATAAAGATCTTTTATAACACTTTTAATTATTGTTTTGAAAAGTCATATATTTAAAGACATTTACACACATTCACATATTTATGAGTATGTACATGTCTAGATATGTACATGTGTGTATATAGCCCTTAAAAGCTATTTCTTGGAGAGATCAGCATTAACATTCTTCTGTCTTTTGTATATAATCTTTGTTCATGCATTGAAATAAATAAGAGATAGGGAATAAAATAGATTAAAATAGAACTTGTTATAGCAGTTGAAGAGGAATGACAATATGGAAGGAATAAGAGAGATTGAGAGAAAGAAAGAGAAGGAGGAGGAGAGAAAGAATCAGAGGAAAGCAAAAGGGAGGGACTGAAGATATTTTCTTATATTTGTCTTTTTAAATGGTGTCTTGTTGCTGTTGTTGCAGTATGGGTGGGTGTGTTAGTTTAAGTATTACTTACAAGCTGCTAACAGCAACAGCTACAATGCAAATGGTGACCATCAGTCAGTAGCAGTAAGAGAACACAACACCAGTGGAGGACAGAGACGACTATTAACAATACAAACAGCCTCCCTCAACTGGAATCTCAAGAAAGAAAGAAAACAAAAACAAAAAGGGAAGAAACAAAATTAAAACAATGAGGGGGAACTTCATAGCCCAGGAACACAGATTTTTTTCTTTTTTTTTTATGCCTGATACAGAAGGTCCTTTTTTGACTTCCATAACCATTTTGAAAGCCAACCACACATCCTACTGTTTGGGCAGTAAAATCAACTCAAAATGGTACTAAACTGTAAAATGTTCACTTCTGTCATTGTAAACCATTTAGAACAATTAATAGTAGGAATAATGTGTTTTTGTGTGTATTGGTGTGCATGTATGTGTTTGCCTTTCTGGCTGTCTGTACTGGCAGTTTATAAACAGTTGCGCACAGCAGAACACAAAATGGATCATTGTTTTACTTCTTTAGAGTCAGTTTTGTAATTTTTGTTTACAGACAGTAGAAGACGAGTCAGTGGAATTAACAATGGTGTTCTCAAAGATCTGAATGCTGGAAATGATCCTTTGAAAATCTTGTTGTGTCAAGCACTTCCACCAGCAGCTCCTGTGGCCCCTTGAGGAGTTGCTGCATCATTAGCTGCATTGGGCGCTGAAGCACTTTCTGAGTTCACAGGCCCACCAGTAGAAGTTGAAGCTTCATCAGAATTGGCTTGTCGAGCATGTGGCGGGATCAACATATTACTAAGGTGTGGTTGAAAAACTGTCAACTCTGAAAAGAGAATAAACGAAGTGAAAAAATATTGTTCTTTTTATAAGAAAGTAAATTAAAAAAACAAAAAGATGATTTGTAAGACTGAAAAGATTACAAATTTATGACTGGGTACAAGTTATTAAAAACTTCAGTTGTTATATTGGAATTAATATTAGGCCTAAACAAAGAGATTGATAAACTTCTTTTGCTACAGAAAATGTGTAAGAATCATAAAATAGAGTAGGAGTGACTAGCCATTTCACTTCATTTAACTTCCCTTAAAATTAAAAGTTCCTTGCCTATTTTGACCAAGCAATAGGAATTCTTGAGACTATGGTAAGAAGTTACATCTGGAGACAGGTATGTTTGCTTTTCTTTAATTTTCTTTTCAAAATTTATTCAGCTATATTTCATTTACAACAGTAATAAATTAAGAAATATTATCATTAAATTTAAATTATAAATCAGCTGACTGCAAATAAAATCAATATTATATAGGGAAAGATATAAACATATGTAGCTGACATGCTTCAGAAATCTTTAAAAAAAATTGTGAAGTTTTACAACTTTATAAAATGACTGGACCATCTGCAGTATTTATGAAAAAAAAAAAAAAAAAAAAAAAAACTAACGCTGGGTTGATCATTTAAAAAACATCTATATATGTACTTTTTATGTGTATTAAGATTTAGATACTTATTTTATATAAATTTCAAATAAAAATACTTGTAATATTTACAATGTGATGAAAATGTTCCATTTCCATAATTATATAAATACAAAAGAGTTAAAATACTAACCTTGGGATGTAAAATTAAAAAGAGGAGGTAAATCTCGCCCATTAGGTAAGCGAGTACTTATATCCCTCAATTCATCAAAGAATGGATGAGCACAGGCATCGAGTGGAGAGATTCGAGAAGAAGGTGTATATTCCAACAACTTGCTCACTAACTGAATGGCTTCTGAAGGGGTGCGCGGACGAAACACCTGATTAAATAGTGACAATCAAAAGACAAGTTTAATACTAAACAATTAACTTAATTGAAAATAAGTACAGTAGAAAAAATATATATAGAAAACATCAATCATTGACAACACACACAATGCTACAATGCATAATTTTCCTTGTTTTTCAACAATAATTTTAGAAGTCAAAATTCTTTTCCATCCGTGATTTAAATAGAACCTTCTAGGATACTAGACAAGCCAATAAAGGAATTGCAACAAGATTGCTCAATCTATTAAAAATAGCAGTCAAATCTTGAATAAAACTTTGTTATCAATAACAACAAAGTAAAACGAAAATACATTGGACATAATACACAAGGCAATAATGGTCATAGCTGGAATGCCTCTGAT